>NW_027112807.1:477597-488926 GCF_000696795.3 Halyomorpha halys
TGTGTGTGTGTGTGTGTGTGTGTATATTGTAATAATAGTGGGAACTCTTTCATATACCCATTATTGTTCAAAAGTTTATACTAAATTTATACAAATCATGTTCTTTTAAAAATGATAATCTAAATCAAGAGAGATAGCGAATAAAAATAAATGAATATTGAGATAAGGTCCTTTTTGAAAGAAAATTTAAAAAAAAAATTAAAAAATTGAATTATGAGGAGTAAAATTCAAAGCCAAGCAGGAAAGGATTTAATCTCTTCCGTTTGTTTTTAATGGGAAATTCTAATATCAAAAGTAAATTAACACAATAGCTTTTGAAAATTCTTATAACAGTCTCCTTTTTAATAACGTGTTTCTTTAGGTTTTTATTTTATTTGATGCGAGAGGTGACTAACTGTTATTCCTTTTCTTTATTTCTTATGAGTTTTTTTCTTTTCTTTTTCTAATTACTTTTTTCTAATCTGTTGACTTAAGCCTTTTCAAAATAATGTACTGGTGACTTTAATATTTTGTCATAATATTGCAGAAGTACTGAAACAATTATATAAAAGTGATTTTTTAAAAATATGATTCAGGATAAATGTTAAACAATATGTGTTATAAAGCATCCAGTCTAATTGATGCCAGGAAGTTCATAGTCAGTCAGTTAGTTTTTTTTTGTGTAGAAAAATATAATATTATATAAATGCTAACCAGAAGCTCATCCCATATCAAACAGGGATAAAGTAAAATTAGTTGAGATTGTACCAGGTAGGGTGAGAATAGGCCAACACCTAGTTCAGGGAAACAGTGATCCTAAATGGTTTTCTTTATTAAGACTGTAGTTTTGTCCATTTATTAAGGGTTGGCGCCATTTTGTTATATATCAATATGCTCTAATGATCCTCTGATACAATCTTCGTAACTCCTGCCATTGTTCTTAATGATTCACGGATTTATCAACCTCCAAGAATTTCAGTTCATTGTGAACCGTAAAAACTGTTCTTCTTATAGCACACATAATCTGTTTTATGCACTTACTAGTAATTTATTTTTTGTACCAACTGCCTGAAGAATTAATGAAATGGGGATCAAGAATATTATAAATGAAAAATTATAATAATTAACAACAAATACTGTGTCCTCCATGTTTGTTGATTCATAGTAAATGAGATATCTGGAGATATCTAGAGATAATGCCCTCTTCGGCTCGCTTCGGAACTCCCGACGAGTAACTGCGATGAACGTATACAACTTCAACCGAAACGTAGGCACTTACCAATCATTTTTAATTAATGATTATGTACAACCTTTATGGTTTTTGGTACTAAACTTTTATGGTGAGTTAATGAAGAAAATGAAGTAAAGACAGAAATAAATAAAATAAATCGTGCTCATAGAATAATAATTTTTCTTCTTTCTTTTTATAATTATTCATTTTACAAAATTAAAATATTCTCAACAAGATAATAGATAAATCAAGTTGAACATTTCTTTTATTAATTTCACCCTTTTTTCCCAACAAAATTAGGATTCCAGGGATCGCTGGTTCAGGGGTCAGATACGGCATGCAACAATTTTCAGAACAGGAAGGCCTACAGAAAAAGAAAAGAAAACAAATGCTGAGAGCTATCTTATTAAAGTGATGGCCTGGAGAAGGGTGAAGTCCTATCAAGAAAACATTTACATTCTGGACACTTTCCCCGGTCGCGTTGGCGGTAGCGGTCACGTCCGCCTTGGTGCATTATACAGCCTCTCTCTCGGGGTGACTCACAATAGCAATGTGACTCCTATATCTTTTTGTTTGTTGCTTATATTATTAAGCTCCCTTTAACATTATGTATATATATATATTTTAAGCCATTTTTAATTTGAAATACTTTTTTTAAGTTTAGACTCTTAATGAAATTGATTTTATAAGTTATTTCACACACAACAACATCATCTGTCTTATACCAATTAATAAATCTTATAATAAAAAATGAGGACTGATTTTAAAATAATTTACATTCTCAGACCAAAAAATAAATAAATGTTATGCATACTTTGTTTATGCGTGTATATTGTCCATATGTATTTATAGACGTGTTACTGAACTTACTGATATAAATAGGAATTATTCATTGACCAACAGTTATTAACTTTGGTCTAACTAAAATAGTTGATTATGGAAATGAATTTGATTAACCTGGAATATTTCTAGGAATTAGGGGAACCTGTTACTGACCGAGCAAGATTAAAAAAAACCCATTGTGACATAAGATGCCAGAGATAGCAGACATTTAAAGTGCCAAGGAAGCGGTTACGATGTTTGGTACCACAACAAGAAAAGACAACGTCAAGCCTCAAGGACAAGCCCCTATAAGGATTGCTCAAAACTCACTGAATGGAGTTATGGTCATAGCAGAAACAAAATATGGAAGATAAAACCGAAATATATATTTTTTTTTTTTCTTTTGTAATAATAATTTTTTAAAAATTTTTACCAAGTAAGTGGTCTATATTACTCTTCATGAAACGGGAAGTGAAGTCAATAGAATTCGCACCTTTAAGATTCAGATTTACGTTGAAAATAGGGATATCCTTTAATTTAATTTAATTTCTTGTATGCCACCTTTTCTGACATACAAGGGAAGGGGTCATCCACCAGGTGCCAACCCATTCTAACCCTACTGTGGCGACCCCACAGATATAAAAGTCGACCTCTCAGATCGGATTCGAACCGCCACTTTGGCAGTCACAAGCTAGTCAAATTCACCACATTGACTCGCTTAGGTACAGACGACCTTTTAATATGAATATGCACCGATGTTAATCAAAGCCAAAGTTTTCCAGCCCATTGATGTCTGTGGGCCATTAAACGAAATATTGAACCATGTTCGGCCCCCTCTTACTCTCAACTTTAGACAAAGGAGAGTCCCCCTTGGAAAATATTTGAAAATTTGGTTACTTAGAAGGACTTTTGAGCTACTTTTTTTTGTATAGGCTCCAGCAGACATCCAAACATAAGGGAAGTTCAACAATAAAGCAGTATCAAGAATAATTTATAAAAAAAATATGTGTTGCCGAAGCCTCGCGCGGCCCTTCCCAAGACTCTCGTGGACCAACGATAAGGAATCACTAATCTGAACTGAAATAGAAGCAGTCGATGATTGGCGGTTTCTCATCTGCCACGCCCCCGAAGTTCATCAGAAGGCCTTCCTTTTTGGTTTCACTGTTACTGACAGCTTATCCCTATTATACTCCTGCTTCCAAGTTATTTAGTATTTTTTGTTTGGTTTTTTTTCTTTAATCTTTCTCCACTCTGTAATTTCACCTCCCTTTTCATCTGTATTTTTAACATTTTTTTATATATATTTATTATGTTCGTTTAATTTTATAGCCTTTTTATATATTTTTTATGGTTTCGTATGTTTATTTTATGTGTTTTTGTCGTATTAGTTGTTTGAGTCTGAAATTCTTCAACTGCGATCAAAATTTGTTAATTTAGAAAAGTGGTGCAAGATGTAAGACTTGCCAGTAAATGTGATATTGTATTTTTTGTCCTGCTGAAATCTGAATTGAATGAACTATGTCAGGAATCTTCCCACTATATCTTTACAAAGACTTTTGTTTCGGTAACCGAAAGTCTGATGAGAATGGATGAGCCCCCTATAATTAGGAACTGCTAGCGCCCTTTTGGCGAGTGGTCGAACCTAACATCACCTCTAGCGCCCTCTGTGGGGAGGAGAAAAAACTTGTAAATGAGAGAGCCATTTTTATTTGCCACCAGCAGTCTTTTTGTCTCGTATTGAGTGCAAAAATGAGTGAGTAGACACTCTGAGGTTTCTCCCGGAATAGAGGAGGAGGGGGGAGATCAAGGAATGAAGGAAGAATAGCCTAAGAATGAAGTAAGTCCGCATCTATCAGTATAATTAACATCTCTCATTATCAACCTCATTAAATCTATAGATCAATTATTCTAAATTCATTTACACACCTAATGATAAATGTATTGTTTCGGCCACCCCCTACACCACCCATAACTTATTGAATAGATTTTATTTTCAATTAATCATGTTTCATTTCATCATTATCAATATTATATACAGTCAACAACAGTCCAACGACCCAATCAAAAGTGAAAGTGGCCCTGGCCTTAAGTTGAGGGCGTACTTTATTCAACTTTCGATTTTTTAATTTATTTTTTAAAATCTATTTATCAACGTTGATTTAACAAGCCGTTGAACAGTTTTAATTGATCAATTTTCGAAAATATTTATTGTATCCTTCCGTCCTCTAATAACAATCGCTACAGTTTCATCAATGTAATTGACATTTTGATCGAACAATTTTCTCCATTTTTGTGTTCTTAAATTACTCTATGGGTTATCATTTTCTTTCGGATGATTGCTGCCAGAATAAGGAGGGACTGAGGAAAGTAAGAAAACAAGAAGTAAATCAGAGGGGTGGTATTTTCTTTAGATTAGCGGAAGCCGAGGTGAAAAATGCTCCCTTGAAAATCTAACTACCTCCTAAATATTCCCTTCTTTATGCTTCCCCTTGGGGCCTTCATTTCAGTCCTACGGCTTTACCTCCTTCCCCTCCACCTTTTCATACAGTCTTACAAAATTCTTTTACCTGCCTTCGCTTACTTGAACATTTCTCGATGTAAGGACATATTTTAATTTAAGAACATGTTTCACAGAGAAAAAAATCTTACCCTATTGGAATTTGAAACAGTATTTATTTTGATAATTAAATTGTATTGGTTCCAAAAATTTTGTAAATTTCAACTTTCTATCTGAGACAGATATATTTTTTATGTTACCATTCCCCACTTTTATTTTTTTATTCTAAGACACTCATGGCCGTGGGTTTGAGGTCAAGATGAACAAAAAATGGTTTAAGGCGGATCTCTTTTACTGCATTGGGAATGAATTTGAAGAGGGGGGCGAAGAAATTAGATATTTTGGATAACACTATTGAATATGCGTTGTGTTTTAGTCTGATGGTGTTGGCGCACACCAAGTTTGTCGTGTCAGTAATGATCCAGTCTAGCCTGAGGCTGTCCTGTCCTTAGTGTCCTGAATAGAGGGTTTGTGTAGTGCTGGAGGCTATAAAAAAATTTGATAGCCTCCTCGTGGCGAACTCTGTCACCGTTGGTAGGTCGACTGTTCTATGTATGTGGTCAGTAGTATGTTTGTAATGTAGTATGTTGTACTATGCGTCTGATCTTGCTGCTCTGAAACGATTGGTGTTATGTTGGTTAGCAATGGATCATTAATAAATCATTAATTTGAGGCGGAGGGAGAGGTTTGAAGAAGTTAACAGGTGATTAAGCCTATAAGACTTAGTCCTAACCAGCTTGATTTTCTTGGCATAGTGGCGAGCTAGCGTCAGCTGTCTATCAAGGGTGGCCCTTTGATAAACTATGCTGCCTGCTGGTCTATTCTCGTATCCTGCTACCTTAAATACTTTACGTAGAGGGCGCTTTTATATATTTTTATGAAAGGAGAAAATAATACAGTCAGTCTTCTTGGAATGAACTATAATATTAAGTCTCTGAAGTTTCTCAGTGATATCGGTACAAGCCTCCTCTGCCTGCCGTAAAGCTTTCTCTGTATATCCTGAGCTATAACTAGTTATGTCGGCGTACGCTGCTATAGTAGCATTGTTGTACTTCGCTCCAACAGTTTCAGGTGTATATATTGAGAACGATACTTGGGGATAGCATAGACCCTTGGGGACCTCCACAGGTGAGTGAGATGTCTCCGGATACCTCGCAGACTCGATCTTAGTGAGTGATGGTGTAGGAACGATCTTAGCAAAGTGTAGAACTGCTCCCGAGTCTCATGATCCTGTAGTGTCTTACATAGCAAACTATGAGACACTAAGTTGAACGCTTTCATGCAGTTTATTGAGATCATCGCAGTTGCTTCGTTATTCTCCGTCCTCTGGCTTACGTTTGCTTGTAGTTCGCCATGTGGTGGTCCGGGAAGAGCCTGGCCTGGAAGCTCAATTTATGAGCTAAAGTCTTTGAGATAATTGAGAACAATTTTCTCCAAATCCTTGCATAACTCCGGAAGTTAGCTAATCTGTCTATAGTTGGCTGGTAGCGTTCCGGTCTTCCACGGGTTTCAAAAGCGGAAAGAGAATAGCCTGTACCCATACCTCTGGAAAGTATCTCAGCCAGATGCAGGAGTTTTAGAGGTTTGCCAGGTGAGCTATCTCTCTCCTGGGTAACTGTTTTATCAAATTCTTTGTATCCCGTCATAGCCTTATTCCCCCTCGAACGAAAGAGGATGGCCTTTAGCTGTATCGGGGATTCGAACATGATTTGTCCCCAATGTCCACTGATTCAATGTAAATCATTTAAGGGTCCTGTCCGTTTGGTGATTGTTTCTTCGTAGTGATCCGCAAACTTTTTGGCCTGCTCCTCAGCTGTCAGAAGTCTGTCACCTTCTGGAAGTATCATGGAGGTTCTCTTCCTGGTGCTCACCTTTAGTAGTTTCCAAAATTTTCTGCGTTGCCCGTAGTTTCTCATTCCACATTGCGCGCCGGCATTGTTTCCTGAGGTTTCTGATCTGGGTGGTAAAGGATTTTACCACATAGTTCGCCTCCTGATCCCTAGTCATACACCATTTATCCTTCCACTTAATTACGCAAAGCGATAAGGTGAAGAATGTGATTTGGTTGGAGACGTAGGGTTGGTGGGAGTGGTCTGAACTTTGGCCTGGCGGCGTTGGCGGCTTCTCTGATGGTACCGAACTGTGAAGAACTCCAGGTATGCAGCAGCTTCGTTCTTCTTGCGGAGGGACGGGACAGTAGAAAGCTGGTCTTTGTGGAGCTGCCACATACTTGTATTTCGTAGGTACTTCGCCGTCTACTAGGTAAAGCACTGGTCTGTGGTCTATAGTGATAAAGTACAACGTAACGCAGTCGACGAATCGGTGAAGCTGCCTCGTGAGCAGATCGACGGTTGATTTGTGTGCTGTATTAGTTCTATGTCGGAAGGTGAAAATATAGGGCGTTTTTAGATAAGTTTTCCCTGCTTTTGTGTTGGTGATATTGTCTCAAACGGTGTGCCACGCTTTCAGGTCACCCATTATCCAATGGTTTGTGCGTTTGGCAAACTTGTTGATGAGCTGGGAAAATGTCTCTAGAGAAGACCTAGGTCTTCTGTATAGCTATGTAAAAATCTTAGGTTTGTCTAGGAGCACCTGGACTGTAATATGATGGAGGGGATCGAACTTTCGTTTCGCTCAGACTCTATTATTGTTATGATTTATATCGGACTTATTCTGTCGATAATATCGTATTTCCACGGATGTACTCTGCAGACTATCCTTAAGTAACTCATGTCTCCAAACTATTAAAATACTTTAAATGAGAAGTTATAAAAAAAAGTTTTAAGTTGTCGCACAATAGTAAAAGTGCAATATATTTATAATTTTTATATAATAACATCGATATTTTGCTTTCGATATACCATTCTCACCATTGAGCGGAACGGCAAAACGATCAATTCAAAATGTCAGTTCATTTAAACTTAACGCTATCTGGAAATCTATAAAAAGTTAAAAGTATTATTTGACTAGAATTGTTTAAATCGTGTACTTTATCTACATAACCAGTTTGTATTATTATTATACAAGAGACGAATAAAAATTAATAATTATTATTGTTCAAACTAGATCGATTTTTTAATTTCATCTGCTGTACAATAAAATTACCACATGTGATTAATCCACATTGTGACAAGTGCATTTTAATTATTTTGACTTTGATAATTTGTTCAAGGTTGTTTTTTTGTAATTAAAAAACTGAACCATCGTGAAAAAAATGGCAGGAACAAGAATTTACATAGGTGGTATACCATTTGACTGTAAAATGAGAGATTTGGAAGATTTCGTCAACGCCTACGGAAGAACCAGAAACATACAACTGAAAGACGGTTTCGGCTTCATCGAGTTCGAAGATCACAGAGATGCTGACGATGCTGTCTACGAACTTAACGGCAAAGAGCTACTCGGCGAGAGAGTTGTCGTGGAGCACGCTCGGCCGATGGTTCGTAGAGATGGATTTGGAGGTGGAAGAGGATTCAGGGGAAGAGGAAGAGGGAGAGGAGGAGGTGGAAGGTCCTGGGACAACTTTTAAAAACTACTGCTATCGTTTAGCAAATACCAAATTGACAATATTTATGGGAAGGTAAGCTGGCCCCGGATACTGAAATTATTAAATCACCAAACGTGCAAAAGTAAAACTTTTATAAGTAAGTAAATTTTTGTGTAATATTTTCTCTCGGAAGTGTAAAAAAATACAATTTAGTTGCGCCGTGGACACCAAATGAATAATACATTTTTACCCGGAATAATTTTATTAGAGATTATTCAGTAATAAAATAAGTATATATACATATGTGTTTATTGTTTCAATTTAGATTATAACATCTTCATCATACAAACAGAGGTTTGAAGAAAAAGAAAAATGAAGATGAAGGAACTTAAATGTTACTACATATTCAGTCTTTTCCAAGAAGATCGAGAAACCGAATGCACCATATCGCTTCTTCGGAAGAATATGGAAGCAACTGTAAAATAGATTTTATTGTTTTAGCGGGCACATAAATGAATTTAGTAAATGTTTTTTTAACGACATGATTGTGTTTACAAAATTCCTCCCTAAGCAAATTTTTAATTTCAATTGTGTCGACTCAGAAACATCTAATAAATGCATTTTTGAGTCAACCAAGCCAATCAAACCCATAAAAATATACTAAAATATAGAGGAAGTTCAGATAGGCATAGACACGTAAAGTATGTACTATTAAAACTTTCAATGAACAATATTTCAATAAATATACTCTAAAATCAAGCTTAGGGATTTCATCGAGTACACTAATTAAAATTATTGATCATGCTTGTTTTTTTAATAAAAAAATATTGACATTACTTTGACTTTGAATAGTTTACAATATAAAAAATTTTGGGCTGTGAGTATTTCACCATACTTTCTTAACAATAACTTACACGTTTTTATTCCTTATAAACATTACAATTGTAATATTAATTTATTACATCTATAAACGCAATCATTGTGGGTCAAATACTTGCATACATGGTTTTCCATCCAGTATTCTACAAATGTTGAATTGACCTTCTATGTGGAAACAATTGAACTTAAAAATTCGCCTAGGGAGGAATTTTTTGAATTAATCATTTGGATTAACAAATATTTAATAAATCCATTTATGAGCCCATATATGGGTTCTCTTATGATGAGTAATTATATTTTTAATTTAATTTCATCACTATTTTTTATTAAAAAAAGGAATATGATCAATAATATTAATTAGCATAATCGACGAAGTTCCTAAGTTTGTTTTCACAATATTTTTATTTATATTTTTTTTACTTATTTATTTATTATTTTAAATTACTTTGCATTTTATTATTATTACAGTTGCATAATATTATTTATTCCAGATTTATTATTCTTTATATTGATCACCTGTGGTTACATCACAGTATTATACGACATGTATTTAGTTCTTGCATGTCACGTTGTACATTATTTTTATTACTTTGCTCATTACAATACTTTATATATTTACTTTGTTAATAATTATTTCAGTCTATATCTCATATTATACTACTTTCCACAATTCATGATCTTTATAACTATAATCTAGTACTTATTTCTTGTTTTAGACATTAATTTATCTTTACCTTTCTAATTGTTAACATTCACATATCATTGTTTTAATTAACATATTTTGCCATGACTGTTACAATTATCAAGGCAGATAAAATATAGTTATCTCCATCAATACAGATAACTTGTTGTTATCATTATCTAACTATTGTAATAGTCTAGTTTATTATTAATATTATCAATTTAACTACCTGGTATTTTTAAAATTTATTTTTATGTTATTTTAACATATTAATTTTACACCATTTTTATCTATATAAATGATGGACTCAAGATTTATTTATAAGATATATTTATACTCAACCTAATATTTTTACTCCTTTTAATCTTAACTGCCAGTCCCTTATTTACTTCTCCACTTTCACATCAGGTATTTTTAATTTATTTAATTTCCTGTTGCTTTCCCTTATAAAGCTATTATATCTGATTATTTAATTTACTCATAACTAAGTTTAATTTCCAAAATACTTATTTATTAACTTCAACTCTTATTCATTCCTATCTCTAACTTTTACTCGTCCCACTAGCTAGCTACCTTCTACATAATATTTTTATGTACTTTCCATAATCCAATTTATTTGTCACGCTTACTTTTTATCTCTTATTTTGTCATTTAATTTTCCACAACAATATATTTCTATTAGTTGATTTTTAACCCAAAATTACAATAACTTTTAGTACCTATTATTTTTTATGTTAACTTCCACCATTACCTTACTTTTATTAATGAATTTATTGTTTAGTATGGTTCCATATTTAAATTAAATTAATAGATCTTTTCAATAATATTTAGTCCTATGTATCAGTTAACTACTCATAATCATGTTAATTTTTTTTTTAACTTAACCCTTTAACATACTTGAAACCTGCTACACAGGTTAATTATAGAAGTATTAAAAAAACTTATTTTCTTTGGTCATACTCAGAAAAGGACATAAAATATCGAAACATATATCCTAATAACAATTACTCTAAATAAATTTTTGTCTTATAAAAACCCTGTACGTTTTATATTTCTATTTATAATTTAATCTTATCTTATTTAGAAAATTTCAAGACGTAGAAAACATTATGAAGACACCATTAATATAAATTCCTTTTCCCCAGAGAATTATATTCGGGTAACCAGCTGCGGGCTTCTTGTTCACACCGCAAGTTTTGAGAAGGGCCAAGTTTCAAACTCGCCTTGAGAAATAAGTAATCAATAACGGATTATACTTGCTCCAGTGGTCTTGTTTCAGCTAAAGTCCTATTTATAAAAATTTCTTTGGTATATTCAAAATCAGACCAGGTTTCTTAAGAAATTAGAAAATTCCATTCAAAAGTGAAACTATTATTAATGTGAATCTAGTAATTTATTATGTATATTATTATATTACATGTATCAAATATATACATATATTATTATATTATGTCGATGTCTTACTTCATAGTGGTGTTAAGTACGTTTCTAATAACTTAACTTAAATTGATCTTATTGAAAAAAGATTTTCTCTTTTAGGAAAATTAATTGAAAAAGTGTAATTTTTCTTAAAGAGAGAATCTTTCATTGTATTTTCCTAAATTCAGTGGAAATGTACTTAGCACTGCTGTAAAGTTAACCATCGCTATATATTATATATGCATACAAATATAAATATAAAATCTTTATATA
>NW_027112807.1:489081-507869 GCF_000696795.3 Halyomorpha halys
CATTTATAGTTAGGTTTTAGATTTTTCGAAGGTTTTTTTTTTTTAGAAAAACTATTATTTTTGGTTATTTTTCTCCTTTTTTATTTAATTCAGTTTTTAATGTAATATTTTAAATAACAACTTACATTATTTATAATTTTGGATTTAAATCATCTTTTAGTAAATTATAAAAATTTACAAAGTAATAGAAGAAATCGATAATTTTTATCATTGTGTGGTTTAAACAGAGGACCATGCATATATTTTCTACAATATATTTTCATGTATCTTCCTTTGAATATATGTAATATACATCGAATATGTGGATGTATATTTCTTCAGCATATATCTCACTTTAAAGTCATTAAAGTTTTCGAGTTAAATACGAGAATAGATTATTATATCAGATTTAGTTAGAGAGTTATAGAATAATAAAGAAATACAGGGTTTAAGAACATCCATTGCAAATAAATAACAAGTGGTGGGGAGGAAGCCTCCTCCTAGATCAGTGGTTCCAAACCGGTGGTCCACAGACCTTGATTGCGAGAACATTTGGTGTGGGGCGCAGTATCGGACAGAACTTACTTTCTGAAGTCTTATTGTTTGAACTATATAATTTTTTACCTCTCCTGATGTAAGCGTTAATTGAAAGTTTTTAACTGTAAAATGCATTTTAAACAATCTAATTTCTGGAAGGCGTTATCTTTCCTCCAAGTCGGGAGAGGGTATGGTTCGCAGACTCCTCGGTGTCGAAGCTCGGTTCGGAGTTTTCCAGGCTGAGTGTAAACATTGTAAAAAGGAATGAATATGTTTAAGGTATTATATTACTTTAATTATATTATTTCAAAAATTTTTGAGACAAGGTAATTATTTATTAAATAAATCAAAAATTAGTATCCAATTCTGTCTCAACACTTTATTTTTCTCTACTCCAACGTTTCGGCCATTCTAACCATCTTCAAGGACATCTTCACTCACATTAATTTACAATTTCTATTGCAGGCTATTCTGCCCAGGTCATTTTCTTTATTCTAAGTTCAAAACCTATTTATTTAAAATTTAAAAACATTAACATTTATAATCCTCTATAAAATTATCAACAATATAAAATACACCACCATATAACAAACCATGCTGTTATATAACCATGATAAATGGTTTGTTATATGGTGGTGTATTTTATATTGTTGATAATCTTATTGAGAAAAATAATGTGAGGAAGAGTTTGTATTGAAGATGTCCTTGAAGATGGTTAGAATGGCCGAAACGTTGGAGTAGAGAAAAATAAAGTGTTGAGACAGAATTGGATACTAATTTTTGATTTATTTAATAAAGTATTATATTACTTTAAGTTTAATTTTGTTTGTTTTGTTTTTTCCAATTTGTTATTTTGTTAATTTATATCTCAGTAAATATGGTGTGAACATGTTTTGATCTATATTAATATTGTTTGAAATTCAACGGAATGTAATATTATACAAAAAAAATATCTATCGATAATTATAATCGATTCCGATAACCATTAACTATTTCTAAACTTGTAGAAATGGTTTAAAAAATTTGTAAAGCAATTATGACGACCGTGGTGGGATGGTACCTACCTGATTCTCAACCTTTAATTTTCTTGAACCATCATGTGATCTATACTTCATTTCGATTTCTCTCGCTGACAAGCCTCCAATTTGCCCCACCTTGTCATTTAATTAGACCTTTAATTAATTCTATGAATCAATTTTGTTTTCCTAGTACAATATATATATATATTTCTTTTCGCTACTACTATATTTAATTCAAACTTAGTGACATTGCTGATAACTCAGTAATATTAGGAGGTAGACCTGATAATGGCATAGAAACCGAATCATGGCTAAAATAAGACGAAGGCAGAGAACGACATTTAATGACTAGTGTAATCTAACAATCATTTTTCCAAGACTGCCAGCCTGCTTAGCAAAGCACCAGATACCGCGGAAAAATATAGAATGCCATCGCCTCTCCACGGATTCTAGGCCTAATAGCGCAAATGAGATTTAAATTGCTACAGTCATCAAAGATACTTTTTCTCTTCTCTAATATATAAATAAATTGTTTTCTATATTAACCTGCACATTTGTTTCAAGAAAAAGGAGGTCATTGTTAAGTTAGTTGTTGCTCGTTGGGAAGACAAACAGGACGTTTTTAGTTCTCTGTGCTCTTCTATTCCTTTTATTCGCTGAGAGAATAATCTGCTGACAAAGAACGGACTCCTTTCGGAGTAACCTTGTTGAATAAGTAAAACAACTATTGGCCTTTCTTGTTTAAGGGGACCTTTTCTTTTGTCTTGGATGAAACTATATTCTAGTATTAAAAAAAATCGCTCCATTGAATCATGTACAATAAAAAAACAAAAAAAAAAAAAAAATGTGCTGCCCAACTTTATTGGGTTGTCTTATACTTTGTATAACTAGTGAAGCACATTTTGTTTTATAAACCTATTATTAAAAATAGTCACAGCATATTTTTTTTGTAAATTGTAGCATTATACAAATTTTTGCATTGTGTAAAAGAATTTTTACTGCGTGGTCCTATTGTATAATAATAAAGCTGAATCTTTAGGTATTTATTATCTAAACAACAATGTTCGTACTTGAAATTAAAACAACACGTTCACAATTATTATAAACATAAACATTCAGTTTTTTTAGATAACAAAAAAAAATCACACAAGTTCTTCATTATTAATTAATTGTTAGTAATTGATCATATGACGAGAAGTTTCAAATGGGTTTGCCACTAAAAAAATGTAAAATAATGAAACATTAAATTAATTATAAATAAAAATGGATTTGAAAGAAATATACAAGAGAAATAAAAATGTTGATAATAATTTCGACAGTGGCAAACCCATTTCAAACACTCTCTTTGCTAACGTCAACTATTGCTGCTGAAGACGTTAATAATCTTGCCACCACAAATTAATCATGATTTTTTTTTCCTTTTCATTACTTATTATTTTCCCCAAACAATATTTTCCCAGCTTTTTATCGTTCTTTAAATAAATTTATTCTTTCTATTGTTTCAGTTCTACAAAATTTTCTCTCTTTCTTCCATCACTGATACAAATAAATTAAAGTTAGAGTATAAAAGAATATATAACCATTTCAAATATAGTAAACAATATATATATAACACTTATAAAATAACAAGTCTAACTGCGTATCAATAATATTTCAGTATAACAAACTATAATTATGATCAATATTGCCAGCTGGAAAAATGTTTGTAAAAAAGATTATGATATAATTTTCTCATAAATTATAAATTTATTCCCAACTAAAATCTGCTGAGCTCACACTAATCCAACTTAAATTCTAGCAAGGTTCACAATATACTGATCGAAAACAATGAAGCAATGGGGTAATCCAGTTAGGCTGGTCGTTCCAGATACCCGAGTATTAGAAGACGGCACAACTCACTGTGACGTTTCACAACAGGTAGTTCGCGCGATGTCAGTGAGACTTTTTTTTAAATATTACAATAAATTGAATAAGAGGTCTTTGTCCTTAGCGTGTAATAATAAACGTTTTAGACGCAATTAATATTTTCATTTTAAATGCTGTGTAAAGTAGGCCATGGCATTTTTTTTTTTTATTTTAAGGTGAAAAAGAACGGTTGTTTTAGGACATTTTTTTTATAAACGTTTACCAAAGTGTGTTTTTTTGGAACTTAAAAGGTCCAAATTGGAGTTTTTTCAATATATTTTATTAAAACGTGACCATTTTATAGACAATTGTGGTCTAAGTTCAAAATTTTATGAAGGGTTATTGTGGCACTATATCGAAATGGATCAACACAATGTAATGAGATTATATATAATTTTTTGAAGAACACAAACACCCAACACCTTTTGGCTTAAAATGAAGACTTTATTATTTTATAAATTCTAAAAATTAAATATTTTTTAAATAATTAGCAATGTAATATTTTATCATTCAACTCTAAGATTCTCCTGGATAGAAAAAAAAATCAATTTAATTCTAGTTACTCCTGTGTACTCAAAATGAATTTATTTCGTAGTATTTTGATTTGTACAGTTTCGAATATTACTCAGAGAAAATTAGTTATGTATATATATTCAACCTTTGACAACATGAGGCAGCAATTCATAAATTTACTCAGTTGGTCAGAGCTAGGCAATCAAAAGAAAGTGGTTGATTTTTTTTTCATATTTCTTTATTGAAATAAGAAAACTATTCACAGCCTTATTGATTCCCTTTTAAATTTATTTAGATTTTTTTAAAAGTTAATTTCATTTTTTTTTAAATTTCTTTTGTATGCGTCTTTTCATTCCAAACTCCTTAACCATCCTAACCCATTAATTCTTAATCATTCATCCTTAACAATCCCTGATAATCCTCCGAGGCGTCTGAAAAGAAGATGGCCACGGGACCTTCTCATTTAAATTAATGTTTGAAGTACCACCAATGGGTGGTTCCTTCCCTATATTTTCAAGTGTATATGACACATACAACATATTTACCTATTGTATTATTTTGTACAGTTGTAAATTACATAAAATAAATAATTTAAAAAAAAAATTCTTTTGTACACTTTTTCTCTTTTCCTTTTTTTGTATTATCTTTATAATCAGATTTTGTTTAAGATTTTACTTACAAGCTACAACAGAGGTAAATAAATAAAATAAAAATATATTTTTCCTTAATAAGAAATGATCAAGTAACTTTATTACATAAGTATTAAATTTCTTGTTCTTCTACACAAAAACTTTATATCAATAAGATTTCAAACCTTCCTTTATTTATTCTAAATAAGAAAATATAACTACAATAAGTATTAACTGCTGAATAAATTGAATTAGAATGTATGATATCGCTG
Organism: Halyomorpha halys; assembly: GCF_000696795.3. NCBI lineage: Eukaryota > Metazoa > Arthropoda > Insecta > Hemiptera > Pentatomidae > Halyomorpha > Halyomorpha halys. The sequence goes on from NW_027112807.1 coordinate 493,936, forward strand.
ACTGGTATAGATTATTATATGCTTTATTCATAAAATTATTAATAATTTTAATATTAACTTTAATTTTAATATTAATATTGTACAAATATTAATTTTTTTTTAATTTAAAAAACGAATATTGGGTACGTAAACCGAAAAGTAAAATCACATATTTAAGGCAGGTCTATTCCTGAGGCATGAAAAGAATTTTTTTTGATAAATTCGAATGATCAGAAATGCCACTTTATAGAAATTCAGTATTTCAGTATACAATTAAGTGTATTTAATTTCGGATTATTTTTATCTTCATTGAAATAGTCTGTCAGACCATGAATGCTAATTTTTAAAACAATTTTCCTCTAAAGTACATTATTTTTTGTTTAGTTGAAATAATTAACTGTCTCTTATTTTTATAAGTAATGAAAAATGGGTAGATATAAACTATTAAAGAATTTGATTACTAACTTGAAGAGATAAGTGGAAAAATAGTTTTTCTAGGTTGAAAAAATATTTCCATGAATAACAGTTATAATACAGGCATATTATTAACCATTGGAAAGCCAAAGATTTTAGATAAATAATGTATTACATATAAAGTCATACAGTATAATGTAGTGTAGTGTATAACAAAGCACGCTTGCGCTTATTATTTTTAGTTTCACTTCAGTTAAAGATAAATTATATATCTATATATAATTTACTAATGAAACTTAAGGAATAATGAATATTTATAAACTTATTTTTTTTTATTAAATAAATCAAAACTTGTATCCTTTTTTATCTCAACACTTTTTATTTTTCACCAGCCCAACGTTTCGGCCATTTTAGCCATCCTCAAGGACATCTAAATATTTAACAGCTTATATTATACATTCATTTTCAACACTTATAACAACAACATTATCACCAATAATATAACATACCTTCAATTATAATTTCTTCCTCACATTAAATTTAGAGTTACTTTTGCAGGCTATTCTGCTCAGGTCATTCATTAATTATAAGTTAAAAACCTATTTAAAAAGCCAATTATTAGAGAGTCATATTTATTATTAATAAGCTTACCTAAGCTTAAGTTTAGTTACCTATTTTTTAAATTTAAAATCATAAATATTTAATTCTTCTTGTATAAGATTATCCACACAAATTCACTACCATATACACAAACCATTTATAACCTCCCACTCAAACAGGTCAGCCTTGTTTTAAAATTAATTTAAATTGCATTTTTGTCTCAATTTGGTATTTATTCTAATTCTCAAATTTCCATATTAAATTTAATTGTAAATAGTAACAAATTTCTCCATTTATTTTCATAAATTTATTTTGCTTAAAATCTCTGCATAATGTTGGTTTAAATTCCTAGTATCTGTTTGAAAATTAACTGTGTAATTGATGTTCTTTTTTTTTTTTTTTTAGAGAATTGGACTATAATGCAAATTATTATTATTTTAATTATTGTTTTATTTTTGTTGTTGTGTCCTATTATGAACTTTCATAAAACATAAAATATAAACTACAGCACGCTCAATACCCACGTTTATGATTCTTCTTGTGATTTATTGTGATTTAAAACCGACCAGTTTGATTGGATAGCTATTAACGAATCCCCTTTATACACTTTCTAAAAATAATTATACTAATGGATTGGGTCCGAGCCAACTGATATAAATCGAAGCTGGCCAACTTTATAGCCTATAAAATGAAAAATAGGGAAGAGGCTGTGCTGTTATGGGATATTTCCATTAATTAAATATTTTTGTCTATTATTTTGTTAAACTTTATGTCAATGATATTGCTCAATTCGAAAGTTTATTCATCATCAACAAAATCATAAACAAAATAAGACAAATGGGACCTATTTAAAATATCGAACTAAATAGATCCTATAGATTTATGTGTTGTTCAAACTTATTATTTAAATTTTAAAAACAAAAAAATCACCTCTTGCTCTTGACCTTAAGTAATATTGCCCTAAAGCCTACTTAGAAATCGAAAAAGCTTTTGTTAAGGATTAGAATAATTCCCTAAAAATATCATGATTTAAATAAATTTTATTAAAACTATTGTTTTGGAGTTCTATATTAAAGCATTCTTGGTCATTTACTTTAATTTTCGTAGATATTTCTTTACGGCATTATATCCCCATCACTTCATTCACGAATGAATAAAGCATATTTTTATCAAATAATAATCTGGAATTTATCATGAACGACTATCAAAAACACAGAAGAAGCTAATCTGGATTATCTCTATAGGAAGTTTGATGAGACGATTCTTAAAAAAATTTTCTTATTGAGGTTAACGACTTCCGATTTAATGAAATTTTTTATTAAAATTATCACCACGTGGTACAACGTTTCGGGACCACTGTTCCATATTCGTGCACCTTAAACCTATAAGAATAACAAAACTAACCGAATTTTATAAAGAAATAAACAAAAAGATTACAATAGACGACAATAGACAAAAAGGACAAGAAGAAACTAATAATAATAGCAATAATAATTTTTTTTTTAAACTTCAATACATACCAGTTCTTTCAAATAAAATTAAAAAAACACTGACAGAATATGACCATATAAATATCAGAACCGGTCTATACAACAATAATAAGTTACAGAATAAGCTGTCAAACATGAAAAACAAAGTTGATAAGATGGAAAAACTAAATGCAATTTATAAAATCGATTGTAAAAATTGCGATAAAATATATATTGGTGAAACATCTAAAAAACTAGAAACTAGGATTAAGTAACATGTAACCAATTGTAAAAACGCTAAAAATATAAATTGCACAGCTCTAGCCTACAAACTAAACCATGAATTCAATTTCTAAAACCCAAAAATAATAGATACAGCACAAAATACAAAAAGCAAAAGATTTCTAGAAGCTATATATATATATAAAAACATACAAAACTGACACTAAACACCTAAATACACATTACGCCGATATTATAAATAGACTCAAATTATAAACATAAAAATCAGATGAAATAAAAAGGTTTAAGAAAAAAATCACTAAGTTAATGTTAAATACAAAATAGGACTTGCAAAAAACAGGGAGGTAACCAAACAGCACACTGGACATGAGATAAGGTCCAAAGAGGTAGCAAGAAATATAAAGTGATGGCTGTGCTAAGGAGTAGTGAAGATGCACAAATTGTGACATGATTTCTTAGAAGAAATTATGAGGTGAATATAATTGTGTGAACTATAATGAATAGAGATGGACATTGTTGTTATGATAGTTTTGTTATTGTTATAGGTTTAAGGGACAGTGGTCCCGAAACGTTGTACCATGTGGCGATAATTTTAATAAAAAAATTCATTAAATTGGAAGTCATTAACCTCAATAAGAAAACAATTTTTGAGAAGAAGCTAAACTGTGGTGAGTCAAAATTGATAATCGTATGAGGAAGCATTGTTTGTTGTTGTTTAAATTAGAGAAACAACTACGGATGGTTATCATAGCCCTTGTGACTAAAAAAAAAAATATTTACTTGATATTAAATGTTTTTTATAATAGAATAATTTTGTTAAATAATTGATAATGTTTTTTAATATACAAATCCTATTCGTATCTGAGTCAATAATTTGATGGTTTTATTGAAATTATTGCTCTCGTTAAAATTCTCCTCATTGTCACACAAGGCCCTGGAGAGTTGTTAAGGAACACTTACATGATCCCTCTGTATCGAGGACACCTCTTGTAGATGTGAATCGCAGTCATAATCAGTTTACTGAGTTAACTCTGTGGTGAATCGTTCCTTGTTTAAGATGGTTATGGGTCAATCGGCAGTGTTAAATTCTGAGGCGCGTTATAGCCACCTCCTCCATTCTACATTGTTGGGGGAATGAAGCCCAGCAACTCACTTTATGATTTTAAGCTTATTTTCTGATACAGTCCAATTATGTTGGCAGTCATGTGATATTCCAATCCGTATTGATCAAAACAAAACAGAAGGGAGAATGTAAATGGGTGTTATCTTTTCTAGGGAGTGGAGTTCTGTTGCAGCTTCATCTACTTTATCGTTTAGATAAGAGATGATGGATAATGTAGAGTCAAAAATAAAAGTTACTTTATTAACTGTTAACAAAAGAATAAATGAGATTAAAACTATTTCAGTTAGTATATATTGGAGACAGGGAACTAGGAAATTGGGTTTATTTGGCAAGCTGAGACCTATCGATATTGTCACACCATAGTACCTTTAGTAATCTTGCCTTTTTTGGGTATCGAAAGTAGAATTGTTGCTGAGGTCTATGGAATATTCTGGAACACAACATCTCTTGCTTAATGTTTGTATATTGGGAAATCAAAGTAGGATAGTTTGGCAGCTGAGGTTTGAAGAACCGGCTGAAATGTTTACGATTTTCAGAAAGAGTATTGATTAAAAGATCGCTGATCGTTGGTTCAAACCATTTATTCAAAAAGATAAAATTTAATTTCTCAAATCTATTATCATAAATAAATATAAATATATCTAATCTATTGTTTACTGTTTCCAGAAACTACGGAATGTCTAGGAATCCAGTAAAAAAATATTTTTATATAAGATCCTCATTTTTACTAGAGCTCAGATTCAGAAATAGTACGATCCCGCATACTTCCTCTTCGGAACTTCAGATGTGTACTTAATAACGAGCGATTTATGTGGAAAAAAAGTTAATATCTAATGGCGTTATTTATTTTATTAGGGAAGTAGGATAAAAAATAAAACGAATTTACTATTTATTATTGTTATGATATATGTTGATGTTTCAAATTCCTTGATCTACTTTCCTCGAGAAAGCGTCCTACACAGAACGTCAAACTTCGGTATATATTTTTTATAAAATTTAATTATAAAGTGAGACTATGGTTCTGGGATATTAAAAGATAAAAAAAAATATATTAACCTAGTTCAAGCAAACAAACCAAGGTACACTCATATCTTCAATATATAATTACGCTTTGAACATGTTAACAGATAAGCTTGTTAGATATAACAAATAATTAATTTCAAATCTAGTTAATTTTTGTTTAAAACACGGATTCCCATCTTATAAGTGAGCTTTTTCTTAATTAATCATGAAATGAAGATCGATAGATTGCCATTTTTAAAAATCTATTCACTAGGATTTCTCAAAATTAATACATTTCCTGTTCATACCTGTCATGTTTTTTTATATGTTTACTAATTTCAATTGCATAATTTTTATAATATGCATTTATTTAATATTTTATATTTTAGTTGCCACGGCATAGACAAATATTTATTACAATTTTTAATTACGGTTAGAAACTTTTTTATGTATCGAAAATACATATTCATATGATGTATAACAGCAACATTGAAAGTTTCAGGAGTGATGAAAGTCACTCAAGTTTTATACATGCTTAGTATCAACAAGTGGAATTATTTATTTATAACGTGGGTTCATTATTCATATTAATATTAAAATTAATTGTTTTTAGCAAAATAATTAATTTTTTATTTGTTTTATTTACATTTTAAAGAAAAAATAATAATTTCAGGATTTTTACATATATTATAAATTATGTTCTAATTCCGTTCAGAAAACATATCTATGTCTAATTAGGATTGACTTTTATACCACTAAACTGTGTATACAGCTCACTGTACATCGTTACACTTCGAAACTTTGTTTTTCCCTTCACACCTCTATTGTAAAAAAGTTACCAATTGATGGAATTAATTCATACCATTAAATTAATTTAATGGTTTTGTAGAATTTAAATTATTGACACGTAGACATTCTTGTTGTTGTTTGTCGATACGGTTCTTGCTTAAAAACAAAGTGGTCCTCTATAGACATATCTATATCTGTCATAAACTGGATCAAACTTGTGCAAGAAATATTAGTGGACTTTATCGAAAAAGCCATAATAATATCCTTGCTGAATGGTGGATGATGAAGAACCCGCAGTAAAGGAGAGAGATCGACTAAAGATTAAGGGCGCCATAATTTACGGGTTATTATGTATAGACTCTTTGGTTTGGGTGATAAAGGCGAGTAGCGTTATGGTTTATGATACAGGAGGCCGTGTAAGGAGGTGTGTCAGTCAAAAAGATATTGTGGTTAGTGTTAGACTACAGGGGGGAAATCCCATTTGGTATAATATAAATGGGAGCCATTCTGGTTCAGAACGACCTCTTGGAGTCACCACACTAAGGGGCGTCTCTCCTATAATGGTCTCTTCCACCGGAGCTTGGCCTAATCTATTAACTGGTCCACGTTCTTCTTTCTGTTATTCCACCTAAAGCGCAACAGCTAACTAATGTTTCTGTTAATTTTAAATTAGTTGTAATTCACACATTTATAAGAATAGCAATACTAATAAATGATGATTAAAAAGACAAATTTGAGAAAAACGGGTAGCTTAATGAGTAAGACGCTGTGGTACTGACTTCAAGGAACTGGGTTCGAATTCGGCTGCGACATAAAATTATTTATTCTTTTATAATCTTAATATTTTCTTGAGACTGGTAATTTTTTAATAAATAATTCAAACACTATCCAATTATAGTCTCAAAACTTTTTATTTCTTTTATACGTCCAACGTTTCGGCCAATTATAAATAATAATGTTAAGTATATAAATTGTTTGTAGGATCATACATATAATAGAAACTTTTTGTAGTAGATGTCCCTGAAGATGGCCGGATTGGCCGAAACGTTGGACGTATAAATGAAATAAAAAGTTTTGAGACTATAATTGGATAGTGTTTGAATTATTTATTAATAAATTATTTATTCTGTTACTGTAGCCGTGAGTCAACCCTGTGAGTTCAGGAACCCTCGGTGGTCCACCCAGCATCTATAAAGTGAGTACCTTCAAATAGGGAATATATGGCAGTTGAGCGTGATCATGATCAAATCATCTCTATGCACACCCATTTTCAAGTTTAGTGGTATAGATTAGTTATGATACTGATCTATCAAGAGTAAAGTTATTACCTAGCCGGTATGCCTCAGGGATCAATACTTGCACCACTATTTTACATAATATTAAACACAATCACTAAAGTACATAACATAATAACTGTTCACATAAGGAGGCATTAATTTTTTATAAGTAGGTATAAACCTGAGACTAAAATGTACCCTATACTACATAAACTGTTAAATGATAGTTCACATTCAGCTCACATGTTACATAAAATTCAATAAATTGCGTTATATGGTATGGATGGGTGCATAATGGATACTAAATAGCTTATATTCGTCAGGAAACTTTAAATGTTTGTCTGAAAAATTAAGGAACTCCGGACAAACAGAACCTACCTGACCATTTAATGTATTAGTCCTAAATGATATATTCATATTCCTTTGAAAAAAAAAATTATTATATTATTGTAACGGAAATGAATGTATTTTCATCCTAAGTTGTGAATATAAATTCATTAGTAAACCAATAAAATAATTTTTGTGATTCGGAATCATTTTTTGTGAATACCAAAAAATGATTACGAATGTTTACTAATGTTACCTCTATTCTAACGTTTGTTCTATTCTAATGTTACCTTTATTCTAACGTTCGCTCCAATGCCGTTCAGAGCATTCAGAAAAATGTATACAGATATTCTATTGCTGTTTTAGGTTATTGAGTTAATAAAGTACGGTGTATTTCCTCTAGAAAGCATTTATGTAATTTTATGCAATTCAAAACCTAATGATCACTAGAATGGCCAATAATGAGGCTGAATGACTGATTATTTAGTGTTGCAACTTGTGGGCTTAGCAACTTTGTTTTGGAATCTAACAGCACTACCCTTATTTACTTATAAATTAAATACCCTTATTTACTTATAAATTACATATACTCAACTAAATAATAAACTACTCAATTAATTGGACCAATATTTAACTATAATTTATCAAATGTTAATGAATGTTTTTTTTATTTTCTTATAATGTAGGAATTAATAGTTTTGAAAGAGTTTTATATTGCAATTGATTTTTGGAGTCTTTTTTACTTTTATGTATTAATAATATAAAATTCCCACTCAAGACTCTCAAGACTTATGAATATCAAGGCTGTGCATAGCCCATCATACCATATATACACATAAAATTTTAAAAAAAGAAATGTAAATAAACAGTAATAATAATAAATACTTTTTTTAAAAAATTTGGAATATTAATATAAATTTATACATTAAAGAATTATATAATAGCATAATAAATACAACTTCAAATTTTTGTTTTCTTTTATACAATTTTTTTTATTGTATTATATCACATTCTGTCTCATAATTATAGATAATAGTAATAGAGATCAGAGCTCTTTCGCGCCATATTTAGAATCATATAAAGTATAACAAAATATGAAACAGAAGAAAGGAAAAAAAAAAAAAAAGTAAACACAATCATTCCTATTTAAAATATTTACATACAGTCTGGGGAACTCATAAACGAGCTCTATCCCCACTTATGAAGGAAAGACCAGGACTCTAGAGATACCGGCGCTTATCTTTCAACCTTATCACTGGTATTAAAAGCCAGTGGAGTATGAGTGAGGGTGTTAGAAAAATTCTAAGTTAAAGAAATTTAAATTATGTTTCTAAAATGAATCATCTTGTAATTATTCGAGAAGTTTTCCTCTTTCTTCATCGATAGCCAAGATATGGTCACAAGAAACATGTAGTCGCCAGTTTATTGGAGTTTTGGCTAATTATATAATGAACGTAACCAATGAAAACGAAAAAATTCACTCCCCTCCAAAATTACAATTATTCAAAATGTTTTAATTAAAATTGATACACTAGTGAAGTTTACTTAAAGCCTCCTGCTTATAGCACTTTTTGAATACAAAGTAAATTTAAAAAGAATTTAAAATTAAAATATTCTTATATTTATTATTTTTTTAAAAAAAATATTGCATTCGAATTATTAACAATTATAAGACGTATTTAAAGGTAAACATATTGTATAAGGTTTTTGGACAAATTCCGATAAAAACTTCATTTTGGAATAACTTGAAAAAAAAAGAAAGAAAAAAAAAGAATATAAGTAAACTGTCAATAAATTAAAGATAATTAACATATTTTTTAATTAAAAAAATACCATACAACTGAAAACATTTTGATAGACTATAAGTTAATTGAGGCATTTTGAAAAATACTTAAATATTTAAACTTATGGTCATTTACGAAGGATTCAATAAAAAAAAAAAAAAATCATAAATGAGTTAATGAGACTTAGATGATTGGTTTCCGTGCTTCAAGGATGTTCATAAAAATATGAAAACATCATCAACTTTATTTTTAATTTCTGGCCCGGAAAAACTGAGCAAATTTACAATATGCTGCCTCACGTCACCAAGAGTTATTTGAATAAATTACTATACAAATTAATAAATATGAGTGATAGACATTTTTCAATTTAAAAATTCAAAAACCTACCCTTTATTCTACGGGTGAAGTAAATGAGGTTCGTCCCAACCTAGAGAATAAAGGGCCTAAAAATCCCTTTAAAGCAAGTTTATAGTGAATTGGATTCTATTGAGTTGAGTGAATGAGTTAAACGTGGAACGGTGTCGCTGACAGCTGTTTGGCATCCCACGTATTGTGGTCCAGATTTGGGTAAAAATAAGAGCAAATAAAAACCCCGGCCCTCCTATGAAATCTGTGAATAAGACAATGGATTTGATAAATGCCTTTTAATCTGATATGGTTTGACATCGCTTAGCTATTGTACGATTTTAATAACTCCGGTTTTAGTCACTGATTGAATTCAACGCTATTGTGTCTTTTTTTGAGCATTTCGCTGGACAGAATATACCTAAAAGTTGTCATAATGAGAAGCGTGTAAGGCATTTGATATTCTAGAGTATATATATTATTATTATTATTATTATTATTGTTAACTGTAAATTTAGCTATTATTAAAGCCACTGACATTCGTCCCGTAAATATAAGAGAATCCAATTTGTATTTCATTTACTTGAGATGTAGAAGAGTGGCCTATTAATGCTTCGTTCGAATAGAAAGATTATTATTGAGAATTATTCTAGGAGTACAGGACAAGTAGAAGTTATTCCCTCCCCTTATTAAGGGTAACCCCTTTACAATAGATTGGGGTCGTTCCCACGGTAGATATAATATAATATATGAACTATATATGATACGAATAAGCGCTCAGGGATTAAGAATCTACTACCTTATCCATTAAATTTTCTCCAATATTTAAAGGTAGTAGATTCTTAATCCCTGAGCGCTTATTCGTATCATATATAGTTCATATATTATATTATATCTACCGTGGGAACGACCCCAATCTATTGTAAAGGGGTTACCCTTAATAAGGGGAGGGGATAACTCTGGCGGTTGAGTGTGACCCAACCAAATTCTTGTATCACCGATAAAAAATAGCATACAGTTTATAGGATTGTCGTAGAGATGAGCCGTCCTAAGCTAAGGTGGTTGAGGCACAGGTCCTAGCAACCTGAGAACTGTGGGCGGCCCCGGTTCGATTCCGGCTTAGGAGCAACTTTTGGATTTCTGTAGCGGTCCCATGAAATGAAAACTTGATACTCCACTACGGTTAGAATAGGTTGATATTCTCTAAATCCTCTCCCCGTATGTCAGAAATGAGTAGAAAAAATTATCTTAGATATAATGTGTATAGTATGTTTGATATATCTTTATTTTTTGGATTATCAAAAATTCTGTGAATGTAACTAATTAATATTCAATTTTTTAAAGTTTAAAAATATATATATATATATATATATATATACACCGATTCAAAGTATTTTATTTGTGAGTGATGAATTGTGAGTGTTAAATTAATTATGATAATAATAAATGAGTAAAGAACAAATCTGAGTCACCAACATGTTAAAGATGACTGTTTTACAGACTTTTCAAGGTGTAAAATTTGTTCTTAACTCATTTATAATTTTATCTTTATTTAATCTCAACTTACTTCTTTATTTTCCGTCTTTTAGTGTGTTGAATTTTGTTTTCCCATATCTACTTTTCGGTTTTTGCATTTTGTTGCGTCCCCTGTAATTTTTTAGTTTACGTAATTTTGTATTCTTATCATTGTTGATTTATGTGGTTTATTTTATATTAATACTATTTTATTTCTTCCTTCCTTTTATTTGTATATAATTTTCTTTTCACTTATTTTTACATAATATTAACCCTACCTTAATTTACCTTTTTATATCATATTGTCTTACTGTTTCAAAATGTTCTCAGTTATTTTTGTATCTTTTTAAGCCCTTCAAAGTTGGGCGAACCGTCGGATAATAAATAGTTGTAAAATATATATATTTTACAACCATTTCTTTCTTTTACCACAATCCTGACCATCTTCATATTTTAAATTATACGGTCAATTCTCTCTCTATATATAATTTCGATTTATCATTTTCCTAACCTTATTTCTCCTTTCTCCTTGATTCTTCGACGCTAATCCCTGACCTGAAGAACCATAAGAGCGTGGTGTTCATCTACCATTCTTATGGTCCAACTTTTTCTGACCAAGACTTCATAACCTTATCTGAATTTTCTCTTCACGAAAACTGTAGTATTAAATTAAATGTTAACAAATTAATAATTAATTTAATAGCTAAAACTAACAAAGATCGAAATGTCAGAGGTAAAAACTGTCAAAATAAGTCTATATTTTAATTAAAGTAATTAACAGACGTAATGCTAGTAGGTTCGTATTTCTTTTATGAGAAAAAGGGAAAGCGTGATGTGAAAAGGCGGAGACAGATGAAAAAGGAACCAGTCCATTTAGGGAATGGAAGGGAGGAAAGGATAAAAAGTCGAAGGGGTCAGGAGAGTGTAAAGATAATGTTTGCTGGAAGGAGGATAAACCAGGCAACTGGAGATAGGCAGATTATCGCTGTTCTCTTGATGGTCTGGAATGGAGATTAGCGCCTCTTTTGGCAAACTTAATAATCGACTGAATCATCATTCTCTCTCTCTCTTGGACTTGTTAGCTTCAGGTTTTCAGAAAAATTAATAACATTTTGTTCACCAGCATGTGTTATTATCATATTTGTCCTTTTCCTATCACAGAGGGTAACGTGTGAAAATACTTGGCTCTAATTTAAAATATAACATGCAGTTTATGAAATTCATCAATAGAAACTATCATAAATCAAAAGAAATACATCAGATTTGAAGCCTTTTGAGCTCTGCTCTACACCTCACACATGGGGGATAGAGTGGGCTCAGGGATCCTCAGGTCGATTGTGTAAATATTGTATATTAGAGTGTAAATGTGACTAGAGACTATATTATGTTATCATTATGTTATTTATTTTTCATACACATAGTTTGATTATATTCATTTTGTTTATTCTTCTGTTTGTATATATTTTAAGAGAGGTTTTTTTTTTTCAAATCATTTATTTATTTTATTTTATTTTAGTATATATGAGAACATTCATCACTATTACCTATTGCCTACAACTGTTTTTTAATTAATTGCGTTCATTACAATAAAATACTGAATTTTTAAATAACTGTTTTTCTGTAAAGGAGACAAAAGAAATTAAATCAATTACTTATACACAGTGCAAAATAAAAAATTAGCAGTAGATTAATCATAATAAATTTTGAGGTATCTAAATATATATTAAAATTTCTTATCAATAAGATCCCAATTTTCATTTATTTAAGTTTTTTTTTTTATTTCTTATATTTTAAGTCCTGAATTACATTTACCCCGTCTGAATTCCCGGAATCCATAACAAAAGGTTCAATTATATTTTTAAAAGGAACTTTTAACTTCAGGACTTATTGAAATAAATAAAAAACCTTTGTTATTTAAGAGGTAAAATAAAACTTACCGCTCTTTGTAGTTATAACTGCTTGCAATAAAAGTTATTTCTAATTTTTATTTTATTTCTTAGTCCGATGGGAGTAAATTGTTTCTATATAAGGGGGATAACAAGGATTACTGAGGTGAAATCACTGATAATAAATTTAAAATCCAGTGGAATTTCATGTCATTTAATGAAATGTTGGAAAAATAATTAATTCAGTATCCATCAAATGAGCTCCTAAAATGGTCTAGGCTGGTCTTCAAATTATAATAATAATTATCCAAAAATCCAGTAGAACTAGCCGAAATTTAATATACCATATCTTTATAATTGTCTAATTACAATTTTTTTGTTTAGGTAATTTCATTAATCTTATATATATAGTTTATGAAAAGATGTATACATTTTGAGTTATGCGTAAGTAATGCATAGTTTAGATCATAACTTTTTTTTTCTTCTGGATAAAACCAGGATTTCAATAGCTAAGAACCTTTCTAGGGCGACACCGAACATTTTGAGAAAAATGGTATTAAAATTGGTTTAGAATTTTCGATATCGTAGATAAGTAACAAACAAACATTACATTTTTATTAATTTAGATTACTGGACATAAAATAAAAATTGAAGAGAATATAATAAAAAGTTAAGTAAATGGAACAGAAAGTGTATATAAAACTTTTTTTATCTATTGAAATCTACAACTGTACAAAAAAAAATACAATAAGTAAATTTGGGGAAAATTTCAATCACTTGATAATCTTGGGTAGGAACCACTCAATGGTGGTACTTCAAACATTAATTTAAATTAGAAGGTCCTACCTTTAATTTACATTTTATAACAAAACCCTCGTAAACCCTTTGTCACAAATGAAATCATCTATTAGGACATCAATGTCCCATATGTTGCCGATTTGACCAGAACCAGATACCAATTCTTCAATGATAAACTTCCCAACCACCCAAACCAACTCGTTTCAAACCTCGTTTCTCCTCCGTTACGTCCTAGGTGTCTGAAAAGAAGATGGCCTCGGCATGTTCTCCTCTAAAAATATTTTTAGAGTCCTATCAATGGGTAGATTCTCCACATGTTTGTATCACGTCATTATATCGCTTACAGCAAATTTACTTTATGTGTATATATATATATATATATA
>NW_027112807.1:507984-516346 GCF_000696795.3 Halyomorpha halys
TATATATGTGTATACAGTTGTGAATAACAATAGATAAATTATTTTTAAAAAAATTATAACATTCCATAAAAACGGAATGTATAGTGTGAATCTACCTTAAACCGCTATTGGAGGATCACTTCTTATAACACTCCGTGACACAATAAATAGGACCGTCCGTAACGTTGAGATAGCTTACCTTATCAGGGAAAGTTATATTGGTCAGTTTATCTTTCCACGAGGAGGCTGTCCTTGTTGTAGTGTTAGGAAAGATTTAGATAGGCCGAGCTTCCAAATCCTGGTTCTTGCTAAGTTCTGACCAAAGATGAACTCTTAAGCTCTTCATTCAAGTTCTAGATTCTTGACTCTTATCTATGTAGGTTATCGGTCTTAACTAACTCTCCTGACTCCTAAAATCAATTAGATCCCTTTTAGCTTTTGTTCGGCTTGGATCCTGTTTTGGATGCGATCACTGGATTAAACAAGAAAAATAAATCACTCATTTGAGAAACCCATTGTCTCCATTTTATCCGAAGCTGAGCTCACTATCTAAAATTACGAGTTAGGGAAAGTCTCTTCCCACATCCACGCAAACCCCTCTTTCGTGTATTGTGTATCGTTTTGTGTATACATGGATTAAAACACAAAAATTATGAATACGAATAATGATGTCTTGAAATAGTTCTGAAATAGTTTTCGAGTTTGCTGAAAGTTTTTTTTTTTTCAGGGTTTGTTCAGTTATTTATAACTGATTCAACTAATAATAGTTCATGCAAAACCATGTTTGAATAATTATTCGTATTTATTACAATTTTACTAAGGTCTATATCAAATAATCTCTATTAAAGTTTATAAAACATACATACAGAACAAATAGAGTTGACTTCAACGCAGAGAAGTTCCTTGAACTGGACATACTTAGTTGCTAAGGTGGATCGCAGTTGTCGACTTCCGCTTAGTCAGTAATCAGTAGATAGACAAACGCCCCACAGAACCATTTCAGCTATAGTCGGATTCTAAATGAAAAAATAAATACAAAAAACTTCTCCATCTAAGCATACGCAGTTCAAAAGAGCAATGGTAATCTGAATGTTTTCTATACTCGTATTCAGTGCAACATATCGTAAATTCCAAAACCTTTAAACTACATTTTATATCTAAAGAGGTGCAGATAGCTGGGGGGGTCTATCTCTTAAGCGAGCGCAGTGACCACCAGTTAGGCGATTCCTTTCCAAGATTATTAAGTGTTCGAAACCTTCCGGAAATTTACTTATTGTTTCTTTTTCAAATTGTAAATATCAATAACTAAATTTAAAAAAAAAGTTGTATGCACACTTTTTGTGCTATTTTCATAATTTTTTCTTGTATTCTCTTCCAATTTTATTTTATGTCCAGTAATCTATATTAATAAAAATTTAATTGTCGTTCGTTACTTATCTATCATCTCGAAAATTCTAAACCAATTTTTAACATTATTTTTCTTAAAATAGGTCTCTTCCAATTTTTATATCTAAATTATTGTTTTAAATCAGCCTGGAAGTTTGACATATTCATTATTCCTGAACAAAAAAAAGTTAGGTTCTTTTTCCTCCCAATATATAATAAATATATCAAATTTTAAGATTCGCTCAAGATTGCTCTTTAGATAAAAAATGTGGTTGAGGGGTTTTAAAATTTTAGTAACTAACAAGGGGTTGGTATACTATAATCTCTTCAAAAAGAAATCGAAGCCAAATAAAGAAGAGTTGACCAGGCTCGCACGTTTTCATTTAGGTTAGTAGGTATATCCTTCACAACTGAAGAGAAGAAAGCTGATGATAGGCCCTTTCTTTTCCCCTCCACCTATACCACGCCCCTGGAGTTGATCATAACGCTCGCCTTTTCGGCTTCACTATTTTTGGAAGCTTACCCTTTACATTATTCTTCTTTCTTCAAGTTTAAGAGAAATGAAAGAATCACAACAGCTGTTTCAAGGTTCCTTTAACCACCATTAAGACTTACTTACCTGGCCCTAGTAAAATAGTTAGTTATAGAGTGTTCTTCGAAACCCTAAATCACTAGAGTGCTTCTTGGAATAAATTGAAGTTGTTATAATACTGGACTTGGAATAATTAATAGTGGCAAGATCATTTGAGCAAGCAGTCAGGCAGTGAAGGATGACTAGCGGCTGTCTGTTAACATCAAGTCACCAGATATTGAATGCTTGAATACCTAGTTTTTCTATTTTTGTCAAGTACCTGTCAAAATATTTGCTTTCACTCACTTCCTCATTATTCCTTGTTTATATAAAATGACTTGAGACACCTAAGTACACTTAACCTGCAGATTTCTTTCGATTCGCTGTCTATGATTTGTCATAAAATTTAATTGAATTTACTAATATAAAACTTCAAATCCAGAATAACGTGATCTTTTTTCACGATATTATCCTAAAAAAACTACTGATATCTTTCAACAGCCGAGTTATTCTCTATGCAGAATGTTCATGATTCGATTTACAACATCATAAAATCTACGTATCTTAATTTAGGGAATTTAGTTTTAAAACTTGGTATCGCCTAGTTTCTTTTGAGATTATTTTACACCACCTCACATGTTGCGAACATTACACATAAGGAAGCAACAAAATAAAATTAGTGTTCATGTGAGATGTTCTATCTGTATCATTTTCTAGCACGATAATACCTTAATTAGGAAAATATTTGTTTTGTTAAATTGCTAAATACAATTTTTGTATTTATTTATTTTCAAAGAAAGAAATTCCTAGTTCCTATATTTAAATCTTGTGGAGGATATTTTGGAAACTGTCCATTATTCAATCCATCTTAATTAGTTGATTTCTTATCTTATAAAGGATTTATTCTGTTAATACATTGTTATTAGTTTTTTTTCCATCTATCTACCTATTTACCAGTCAGTTGTATATCGAACTATCATAATAGACAGATTTTTCAAAACGATATCCAAAAGATTATTACAAAGAAAGTAAGATGTATTTAGGGTTTGTTTCCTTGAAAATGTATAAATAAAAAAATTGTATACTTTTTTTATATTTGCGCTCAGAGAATTGCTTTAATTAAATTAACAATAATTCTATTTTTTCTTTTCAGGGTCGATTGCCTGGTGATGTTGAAACTTACTTAGGAACGTTTAGGAGATGTAACTATCCCAAGCTAACACCTCAACGGACTATAGAAATAGTTCACCAGTGTGCAAGATACTCCAGGTACTGTTTAATAATAATTTATATGTTTATATTTTTAGTTGATTTTTCTCATTACTTTTTTACTATAAAAAAGTTACGCTTGAATTGATACTAGTCTTAAAACTTTAGACAGAGGAATTTGGATTTCCTTGCCTAACCAACCTGATATTTCTTTTTCTATATAGTATAACATAAATTTTTTTATTGTTATACAATGGTATAATATATTTATATTACAATGTATGAAACAATTTAATAAAATATTAAATTATAGTGAAAATTAGATGTGCTCAGTATACATTTTTGGCGGAAGAATATTTCAAGTTTCTATAGATTCTCTAACAATATTTCCATCAAACATCCTTCTAAATAAATCCATTTAAGTAATAAATTAGTACTTGATTAAATAATCAAAGGCGAGTATTTAACTCTAAGAATAGGCAATGAGCTTCAATAGAGGTTATGTTGAAATATTTAAAACATAATTATGATATAAAGGAATGAAGTGTTATATGAACAGAAAGGACGGGATTATAAAACCAGTAAATTGCTTGAAAATTAAATTAACCCAGAAGCATAATACACAAAGGACTGTTTTAATTTTTCCCCTCTTTTAGCAGGCCTTTTGTTTTGTTTTTTTATTATTGAGGGTGGCATATTTTTTCTAAATAATTAGTTAACACGAATCTATTAAACAATCGTTGTCAACTCGTTCACCTAGTTCAGACCAATACCTCTTAAAAAATACATGTGGGATGTATTTAGCACATTGGTACAAACCAAAAATCTATGCTATTGTTATAAACTTTTTAAAAAAAATATGTATTGATATTGACAACTATATTAAAAATATAAACAAGTAAATTTGATATTAGTTATTCAGTAGTATGATACATACTAGAGATGCGACATCGATAAAAAAACATCGATGTTCAATACTAAAACATCGATGTTAAAAACCCATCGACAAAAAACATCGATGTTTTTCAACATCGATGTTTTTCAACATCGATGTTTTTTTTAAGGTCTTCAAAAAACATCAATGTTTTAAAATATCGTTGCTTACAATACATTACCCAAAAAACATCGATGTTTTTAAACAACTAGTTCAGAAACATAAGGTCTGTTACAACGATCACGCATTCTACGGCTTGTCAGAAGTGGGTTTTGAAACTAAGAATCCGACATCGACTACAAAAACATCGATGTTTTTAACAAATATCGTTGCTTACAATACATTACCCAAAATACATCGATGTTTTTGAACATTCATTTGAATAACATAAGGTCTGTTCAAACGATCACGCATTCTACAGCCTGTCAGAAGTGGATTTTGAAACTAAGAATCCCATATCGACAGGCATTGTATGCAACGATATTTTAAAACATCGATGTTGTTTGTAGTCGAAGTTCCATTCTTTCATACAAAAAGCACTTCTGACTGGCCTGAGCATGGTAGTCGTTGGAACAGACCTTATGTTCCTTCAATAGTTGTTCAAAAATATTGATGTTTTTTCGGTAAAGTATTGTAAGCAACGATATTTTAAAACATCGATGTTTTTTGTAGTCGATATAGGATTCTTAGTTTCAAAAACCACTTCTGACGGGTCGTAGAATGCGTGATCGTTGGAACAGACCTTATGTTACTCAAATGGATGTTCCGAAACATCAATTTATTTTAGGTAATGTATTGTAAGAAACGATATTTTAAAAACATCGATGTTTTTTGTAGTCGATGTCTGATTCTTTGTTCCAAAAATCACTTCTGACAGGCCGTAGAATGCGTGGTCGTAAGAACAGACCTTATGTTTCTGAAGTTGTTGTTCAAAAACATCGATGTATTTTGGGCAATGTATTGTATGCAACGATATTTTAATATTGAGCATTGATATTTCTAAACATCGATGTATTTTTTTTTGTCAATTTGCATTATTTTTTGCAAAACCACTTCCGACTGGCGGGAGTATACGTAGTCGTTTGAACATAACTTATGTTACTGAAATGGTTGTTCAAAAACATCGATGTATTTTAGACAAAGGTTTGTATGTAATGATTTTTTTATATTTAGCATAGATATTTTAAAACATCGATGTTTTTCTAGTCGTAATTTATCTTTATTACGTCGTTATCGTGATGGTTGGAGGTCCTTTTTTATCCCACCACATTATTGAAAGGAAATTGTTTATACCGTAAATTTTTTGTTTTCATTTAGTTACTTTTTTAAAAAAAGTAAAGATTAGGACAAACGTAAAACATCGAAAGTAAAACATCGATGTTAAAAAAACATCGGCTTAAAAACATCGATGTCAAAAACATCGATGTTTTGGGTAAAGCATCGATGTTTTCAAAACATCGACATCGATGACGCATCCCTAATACATACACGCAGTATTCTCCACAGAACTCAATGGAACTATACCCATTCATAGAACTCCAATAACAGTTTTAGAGGAGAAAATCTCAAGACCATCTTATTTTCAGACGTCTATGAGGACTATCACCTAATATAGGAGAAGCTAGGTTAGACAAAAGTGGGTTTGGGTAGGATTGGTATCCGATTTGGAACATTAAGGTCCTGATGAATGACTTGATTTGTAACTAAGAAAGGAGCATTAAGGATTTTGGATTGTAGGGATTGGATACGAGAGGAATCCGATGGTTTATTAAAGCCTGAAAGCCGTAAGTCAAGATGGGTCTTATTATAGTCTTCCGTAAACAGTTGGAAGTTTAGACCGTTTGGCTAGTAACTGTTTGAATAGTTGAAATCGACGAGAAGTTTCTTGTCTTTTCAGTCATCTATGAGCATTCAATGTTAGTCGTTTCCCTAGATGCAGTTCTAGGTAACGGATCTGTTCGACAATTGTTATAAACTAAACTTTAATTCATTGTGATGAATTTAAGCAAAACCATTACAATATATTGAATTTAATGTATTCATATTAATTAGTATAGATAATCAATAGAGTCAATATATCTCTACATTATTTGGGTCTAGAAAAACCTGGTCATCGTTGGGCGAGGAGAGTGACAGGATTAAAAATAGCGAGTTGCAAAATATTCATTTTTTGAGTTACTTTAAGAAACACAGATGGGCGCCATTTTCTGTCCGAATTTGGTTCAGTATATACCTAGGCAACATAAAAGGTGCAATGTGGCCCTTAAATCTAGAGATTGAAGTACTTAAGGTGCATGACCCCGAAAGTGAATTTTATTCTAGAGAAACCTAAAAAGTTTAGACAATTTTTGATTCAGTGTTCAATATCCTTAAAACAACCAAGACTCAAAACAAGTTCATCGCACATCTTTTAAACATCTTTGGTTTTAACGCAAATTATTCTAACCGATAAAGGATCAAGTAACGGGAGAATTTAGAAGATTACACAATGCTGAATTAATACACCCGGTAAATATAAAAATATAATTCAAGTTATAGCATTGCGGCGTATAAGCTTAGTAACGAACAGGTCACTAAAATGTTAATAAACACTGAACTAACGAGTAAACTTCCGAGGGGTAGACCGAAACGTAGACGGGAGGATTGCGTTAAAACTGATTTAGTGAAATTGGGTTTGAAGGGTTATCGCTGGAAGGATGTATGCAGAGAGCGTTTGGCGGTACGGCTTCGAACCTTCGGGTTCGTTAGCCCTTTATTATTATTATTATTGTTATTATTTTAAAAATAAATAGGATATGGGTTTAAAAATCCTGTTCTCATTTCTGTTTTCATTAATATTATAAATAAATTCAAACTGCTGACATAAACTGCTTATGGACCGTAGCTTCTTTAAGTACTTATTATTTTTCTTTCATACGTTAATGTAAGAATTAATTAGCAGTTTTATCAGGGATATATGCATATACATATACACGCGCGGGCGCGGGCGCATACACATACTATATATATATATTAATTATAAACATCGTGAATGTTAAAAGTGAGTACTATTTACTACTTTCAGAGAACACTTAAAAAAACTTAGACTATAACGGTTGGTTATTTATTGCATTTGGTTACAGTTCATTAAATTCCACGGCTTAATAAATTAATACTAAGTAATCTGAGGGTTATAAAAAAAACCGTAATCCATTATTTACTGGGTCTGTGTTTGTAATGTTGACCGTAAAAAATGATCTCTAATCTTAAATAATCTTTCTGAAGCCAACTTGGAACCCCTCCCAGTTTATTGCTTCATCAACTCCGCTTCCTAATTCCTTCCCAAAAAGACTTTGACTTATTTATGTATTATGTATTATTTTCTCTTGAATGATGCTAGGATCATATCCGGAACTTTATGTTTTCCTTTTGCATCAAAGTACCTAATTGTCCTCTTTCAGTGTCCAACTAACTACACTTTATTTATATTATAATATTCAGGATTTATATATGTAAATAAATTTATGTCATACTGAAGAACAATAGTCTTTTTTTTACACTTTTTTAATCAATGTTTTGAGCATTCTTAGGAAAATATCAATTTGTATCCTTCATGGAACTCAGCTAATGCTTATGGTACAAGAGCCCAAGAAGAGAAAAAGGCAACTATTTCACCCCTATTTTTGATTACTTAATTGAAAACTAGTTATAATTACTAGTTAAAATTGATGAGTCTACCAAGTATAGGTAGGGGGAATAAAAAATAGCGGCTGTTTCAAAACGTTAAAAATAAATGATTTTTTATTCGGAGCTCTATATCTTTACAACTACCAAAAATAATAGAAAATCTAAGAGAGCATCATTTAAATTAGAGTAAATTTGCTAATATCTAAGCCCTAATAGAGAAATTAAAGTTCAATAGTTCTCGAGATATAGCTTTTTAAAAAGCAACATTTCATAAAAATGTTGTATGGGACGTACTGAAATATCAGTAGTTAGTTAATTTATTTTGAGAAATCTATATCTCTGGAACTGTGTGACGTACAGATGTCTATTGACACTCAAATTAAAGCTAGTTTAATGAGGTATAAATTAGTAAATAATAGTAAATGATTTCTTAGGAGTAGTTGTTTTCATGAAGTTTGCTAAAATAAAGTGATTTATAATTGTTCGGACAAATATTTATTAGTCTAATTTATATTTATATGTGAATATCATAAAAACTACTACCTCTACGAATATAAGTGTCATTACTTTATAGTAAGTTAAATTTCCTTTATTTTCAGTGTTGGCAGACATATGTG
>NW_027112807.1:516701-533471 GCF_000696795.3 Halyomorpha halys
ACAGGCTATTCTGCCCAGGTCAAAACTTTATATCTAATATGTCAAAAATACATTAAAAATCACAGTCAAATTCTTTATCTTTTACCACTCTTTATTTTTTTTTTTTTTATTTATACACTTTTATTATAACCTTATAATAAAAGTGTATAAATAGTGGTAAAAGAGAAATAATTTGACTGTGATTTTTAATGTATTTTTGACATATTAGATATAAAGTTTTGACCTGGGCAGAATAGCCTGTATGGAGTTTTTTTTTTAAAATAGTTAAATGATATGTCTCATAGTAAATTAAGATTGTCCCTGAAGATGACCGGATTGGCCGAAACGTTGGACGTGTAATTGAAATAAATGTTTTGAGACTATAATTTGGATAGTGTTTTTTATTATTTAGTAAAAAATTATTAACTATTTTATAGTAAATTTAACTAGCTTTAATTTGAGTGCAGACAGGCATCTGTACGTCCAATGGCTTCTGAAATAAAGTTTTTCATAAATCAAACTTACTGTCCGAACAACTATAAATCAATTTATTTTGGCAAATATCATGAAAACTACTATTCCTACAAAGGGAATGGTCATAAACTACATTATATTACATTAAAGTAGCTTTAATTTTATTGCTAATTGACATCTGTACGTCTCATAGTTCCTGAGATATAGATATCTCAAAATAAATTAACTAACTACTAATCTTTCAGTAGATTTTTAAGAAATATTGCTTTTTAAAAAGCTATATCTCAAATACTATTAGACGTAAATAGCTCTATTAGGGCTAATATTTCAGCAAATTTACTCTTCTTTAAATAATGAGCTCTTAGGTTTTCTTGTGTTGTTGGTTGTTTTTAAGATATAATGCTCCGAATGAAAAATTAAGGTTTTGAAACAGGCGCCATTTTTTATTCCCCGTACCTATACTTGGCAGACTCATCAGTTTTGACTAGTAATTATACATAGTTTTCATTAAAGTAATCAAAAATTGGGGTGAGATAACTGACTTTTTTTCTTCCCGGCTCTTGTACTATTATTTTGTGTAATATTGGAATTGTGAATTATGAACGGAATATTTCACGGAATCTGGAATTATGAACGGATTTTCTGGTAACGATTTCCAAGTAATGTTTTTGATTGGGTAATATAGCTGATACAGGGTGTTGTTCGGAAGAGAAGCGTATCGCTACCTTCCACTGATTAACCTCTTCAAAATGGATTGAAAATTAACTTTGAACTGACCATTGTTACTGTCATTACTCGTTGGTCAAAGTGATCCGCTCGATTGCCTAGAACCCTTTGTAGCTCTATGTCAATCCACTGCTATTATTATCCGACTGTTCAATTGGCTACCATTTAACAAATATACAACCTATTGTCCTATGTTCTTATCTGCATGTCGTTCCTGGAAGCAGCTTCAATTATTCAACATATGTACCTAGGTATAATGAATGTCGTTATATCGAGGGATGTATTAAAAAAGCAGTGCCGTCCAACGACATTGAGTAGCTATACAAACTGCATATTAAGACTAGTTGGATAATTGCTTATTAATCATAGGCATAGGTTAATATCTAATATATAATATGCTATAATATGCTATAATCTATCTATAGAATGCTATAATAATATAGCATCATACACATAGGCATTGACAGGAAATATTAAAATGCATAATCTTTTTTTTATTCTTATTATTTTAGTTTTTTAATTTTTTTCTATATTTCCATTTTTTTCTCATTTTTTAAAAAAAATATTATTCACCCCCCCCTTCCATTATTCACCTATATATCATCTAGTTCTGTCTCTCAGTATAATAAATAGTAAACATTTTAAATATAAATACATTTAACATCCTACCCGGTCATGCACAATTATATTTCATTAAAATCTTTAAAAATGCATAAAAAATTAATTTAATAAAAGTAATAATTATATAAATAATAAATATAAGCAGTTATAAATATTTAAAAATAATAATGTCTGCCAACACTGAAAATAAAGGAAATTTAACTTACTATAAAGTAGTTAATGACACTTATCTTCGTAGGGGTAGTAGTTTTTATGATATTCACATATGAAATTCAAAAACAAATAGAAAATTTGGCTAATACATATTTGTCCGATCAACTATAAATCACTTTATTTTAGCAAACTTCATGAAAACTACTCCTCCTAAGAAAATAAACATCCTATACTAATTTATAGCTCATTAAATTAGCTTTAATTTGAGTGTTAGTAGACATCTGTACGTCACATAGTTCCTGAGATATAGATTTCTCAAAATAAGTTAACTAACTACTGATATTTCAGTACGTCCCATACAACATTTTTATGAAATATTGCTTTTTAAAAAGCTATATCTCGAGAACTATTGAACTTAGGGCTTTCTCTATTAGGGCTTACAGTTTAGCACATTTACTCTACTTTAAATGATGTTCTCTTAGATTTCTATTGTTGTTGGTACTTTTAAAGATATAAAGCTCCGAATAAAAAATCAATTATTTTTAACATTTTGAAACAGCTGCCATTTTTCATTCCCTCTACGTATACTTGGCAGACTCTTCAATTTGTTGTTGTTGTTGAGTGTTCCTTAAAGGCGTAAAACCCTCTGGTCATCAACGCCTATGCCATGATAAAAGTAAAAAAAATAAAAAATTAATAAATGCACTTCGATCTTGGTCTTCGTTTTTCCCTTATTAAGATATGAATATACTGTGGCAGGTTAGTTTGTTTATTATTATTCATTTTACTAGTTCTATAAGTGTTGTCATTTATACTTGTTCTTACTGATTCTGTGAGTTTTTCTATAGCTTCCTCGATGTCTTGTCTTGTCTTTAGTTGAATATTCAAGTCTAGTTTTTGTTCCAAGTCGTATCCAAATCCGTCCCAGTCAACTCTTCCTGTAATCAATGAAGGAGTGGAGGGCTTAGGCACGAAGCTTGAATTTAAAAAAAGTAGACCTGGACTATGATCTGATGAAAGGTCATCCAGGGATTCAACAATGGTTTGAGAGGAGGAGATCTGGGAGGTGATAAATATGTCAAGGATATCCGGCCGTTTTTTTAAGGATGTAGGCCAATAAGTAGGATTTTTGGGCGGGAGGATAGCATATGTATTGGAAGTGGAAACTCGGGATAAGATATTACCACGGGGGTTGGTTGTTCGGCATCCCCATCATTGGTGTTTAGCATTGTAGTCTCCTCCAGCAATGAAGCGCGGTCCGAAGGTTCGGAATATGGAATCTAGAAGGTTATACCTTTAAGAAAGGTTATTACCAGGAGGACAGTATACAGCTGAAAATGAAACATGGAAAGGGCGAGTCGAAATTATTACCGATGTCGATTAGATTGCATCAGTTGGATTGGAAAAAATAAAACATAAATGCTTCTAACTATCTAATAAAAAAGTAGTTTTGAAAATAAATTAAGCCAACATCTTTTTTTAGTTTTGTAATTTCCTCTAGACCTTCAATTAATTTCCTTGAACAAATGTGTCGGGACCATCCGAAGTACATTAGAGCGGGAATAGCATTCATCCACGAGACAACATCAGCTGATAAGGAATGTAATTGAATGGTGGAACTATGTTGAGGCAGGTTGTTTGTTCAGCTCAAAGGGATACATGCACCCCAGTAATGCACTCATCTTCTTCGTCTAATCAACTC
The DNA here is from genome assembly GCF_000696795.3 of Halyomorpha halys. NCBI lineage: Eukaryota > Metazoa > Arthropoda > Insecta > Hemiptera > Pentatomidae > Halyomorpha > Halyomorpha halys. Next base: position 520,357 of record NW_027112807.1, read on the forward strand.
TTCCAGTCTTCGAGGTTACGCTACTGGTATGAGTATTCTATAAGCAACTGTTTATTCGAAGTAATAGAATGAAAATAAATTAGAATACTAAACTCCATCTAGTAAAAATACAATATTCTAAGTTAATATTTAATAAGAAAATTCCAGAATCATAAATAACAATATCTCTGGAATACCATTATATTTAAAACTAACTTATCAATGATAGACGAATAGAATCTGCATAAAAAAAGTTAAAATCGGTAACACATTTCACACCAATATTATGAAAAATACAGACCAAATGGGCTCAACAAATATTGTATATAGGTGAAGGTGGTAATTTGATAGTAACTCCATTTTGTTTTCAAGTTAATATAGCACTCCTATTGGATTTATACATAAACTTATAGTCTGGATGAATTCCCAAATTAATTGTATAATTGTGTAAGGGCATTGTTTCAGTTATTATGGACCAAAGAATAATAAAATAATTATTAATTCTTTATTGAATAAAATAAATCAAAGTTAGTTCGTAGACTTTTGGTGAGCATGATGATGAGCCTACCTCAAAAGTAAAAAATAATTTCCTCGAAAAAATTCAAAACAAAATTTATAGATATTTTTTTTTTATCCATCATTTTATAAAATGTTAAGGTTAAAAAACTTCCAATGATAAACCATAATTTCAACTTCAAAAAATAATTTACAGTAGAATTTTAGATATATCCCACTATCCCAGTTTAAAAGCGGGAAATCTAAAAAAATATTTATTTTGAGATAGGCATGTAATATTAGTAATAAGGATAGGATACTATGGTTCGAAACTTTAATATCATTATGTTCTATAAAAAAAATTAAATCATAAAAATTTGAAATTTCTCTGGAATAATCATTAATAATAATTATTTTACCTAAGCGAACTACAAATGTATATGTACTAAGTTTTAATTAAAAAGAATTTTCCAGACTAACTAAAGTTAAAGATAAATATATACTCTCTTCAAAATTGATGGAATCTTTTTTTTTTAATAACTCTGGTGATAAATATTGTTTTTAAAACCTATATAACAGTTTTATTTAAACCTGTTGGGCATACTCCAAATTTTAATTATTTCCTTAATTTTATTTTTTTTAGAGATTTTTTAATTACAATTCTTATTTTTTTAACACACGAAAAATGGCTAGCTTCAAGGTAAAGTGATCATAATTTTCTCTACTTTTTTTCTCCATTAGGAAGTCGGTATTCTTTATTTAAGGCCGGAATGAGGTAAGACACAGTCAGCGTAAAATGAAAAAAATAAGGCCATTCCAGGCTTTATGCTTTCATTCCATTAAAAGATTAAGGAAATTATATTAAAGGGCCTAATCTTATTTAAATGGGCTCGAAATAGACTGATTTGTTTTATTTTTTATTTCATTTTTATTGTTTGCTTTATTAAACTCTCTCTTATCCCCTAGATAATTTATTTTCTTAGTTTAACCGTTTTAAAGAGATAAATTCACCTAATTCTTTACTGTTCTTAATTACTGAAGTGGAGTTATTTACGTGGTAAATTGTACCTACTTAAGCCCATTAATTATTTGATATATTATTTATGTAGGTGCTTTTTTTTCTATTAGATTTAATAACGATTTAAAATTTACAATATTATTTGATCAAATTCACAAGTATTCTTCAAGATATAATTACTAAATATATTCTTAATTAGAAAAATTTAATCTCTAAATAATTTACTTTATAATATATAGTTGTATTGTACAACGCTTATGGTATTTTACTTAGGTCATAGTTTATAATTTATTTTACTTATATACAACAGTACTCATGAATTTAATATAAAAAAGAATGCTGTTGCATGATTTTTTTTTTCTCACCCTTCACAAAAATAAAAATTAGTACTTCAAGGTGCTGATATGAGTCGAGCTACAGTGATGTAGTCTAGCCAAGCCTATGGCTACATCATGAAACTGATGAAACATAATGGAACCGTCACGCTGGGCTCATGCAGGAAAATAACTCAAACATAATTTTTAAAATGAATATTAACAGTTGATAATTCATATATTATTATTTTTTGTTTTTAATAATTTATTTGTTATTTACAACTGTATAAAAATATATAAATCGAGGAAATTTGATATAATGACATGATACAAACACGTAGAGAATCTATTCATTGAAACAACTCCAAAAAACATTTCTAGAGGAGAAGGTCTCGAGACCATCTTCTTTTCAGATGCCTATGAAGATTATTAGGTAATGAATGAGAAGCCAGATTAGAAACGAGTTGGTTTGGGTGGTAGGAAAGTTTATCATGGAACGATTGGTATCTGGTTATAGCGAATCGGCAACATATGGGTTATTGAGGTTCTGATGGATGACTTAATTTGTGACAAAGTAAGGAATATTAAGGATTTTGGACTGTAATGATTGAATTCAAGAGGAAATCGATGGTTTAGTGGAGCCCCAAAGCTCAAATCCGTATGTCCAGATAGGCCTTATAATAGTCATGTAGATCAGTATTTTGTAGTGGATTGGAAGTTTAGACCGTTTGTTTAGTAAATGTTGTAATAGACGGAATCGACGAGCAGTTTCCTGTTTTTTCAGTCTTGTTTGAGGATCCCATGTCAATCTTTTGTCCAGATGAAGTCCTGAGTAACGGATCTGTTCAACAGGAATAAGTGGGGTATTATTAAAGGATACTGTGGGGCAGGAGGTCATGGATTTACGATGAAGGGTAAATGTTATTTGATGGGATTTATTGGAATTCATTTTAATGCTCCAGTTTTGCTACCATTCTTCCAAGGTGGTGCATATATTATTAAAATTAGAACTGATAATGGATCAAGTTTTTATTTTAAACTTAAGTAAGTTTTATTAGTTTGAAGACGTTTCCAGTCTTATGAGCCGGAATTAAACAAAAAATGGTATATTGAATAAAATGAAAATTTTGTTTATAAAAGTGAAAAGTAACAGCATTCGTAGTACTTTTTTTAATGTACTCTGCTATATTTCTGGAATTACTAGAAAATTTAAGCCAAATTCATTGACGTCACTAAAATAAAACCACAGGTTTAGCCAGTAGGAATTTTGATATAATTTAATTTACACTATCCAGAAACAAAACATACAGTTTGGTAAGCGAAGTTTAATAATAACACTTAGTAACATATAAGCTGTCACTTAATCTGATGTTAAAACGTACCTTTATAGTCTTTTAATAATAACGAGTTTTTAAAATTTTCCACATAAGTGTAAAAGCCCACTTTCATAAGTTATTATTTTACTTTATTCAGTTCTGTCTAAGAATCTTAACTCTCCACTGAATGTTGAACATGGTATTTTCTCATTACAAATTACTCGGAATTTTTGTAATAGCTTCTGTAAAAAATAAATAAAAATTACTTCTATTATTTATTCCGTTAACTAACGCTTTTATTTCAATTTCATAGTGATATGTTGTATCTCCCACTCATTATTCTAATTATATGTCGGAAACAACAGATAAATAACTAATAATCATTTGTTGTTTATTAGTACGTTATGTTTTGTTTAGTTATATATAAATAATAAATAAAAATCAGAAAAATCATTTAAGTTATACTCCACTGAAAGCAATTCCCAGAACTTCAAGAGATCCGTCTAAAGAAAAGAGGAAAGTGTTCGGAAAGTTAATCGAATCTGGAAATATTTTCATTTACATTCACATCGGGGAGTAGCTTTTCCTGGCGAAGAAGATTTAAAACAATTCAGAAGAATAAATCCTTTGATTCGATCTGCAAGATGCTGATGGGAGTTCCTGCAAGTCGCGGAAATGAAAAACGAGGGGGCCCAGCCCGTGGAAGATCTGATATCCTGTACGCTTATCTAAGTGAGTATTGGTTCGGAAGCGGTTCCACTTCCAATATGTTTCGTGTTCTGAGGGGACCAGAATGTCTCTGAGGTTCTTAGCTTGTGTTCTTGCATTATTGACCAGGAGTAATGTTTTTTTTGTCTTAACGTTTTAGGTAACAGTTTTTGCTAATCGCTAATTAGTTAAAATACTACCAGATGATCTTCCTTCTGCCTTTCTTCACCAAATCGGATCATGGGTATCGTACTCCAACATCTAGAAAAATAACTGAAATGACACTAGTTTTTCTTGAATGCAAGTTATTATTTTTTTTTATTGTTATGTTCAATTTTATATATTTATTTTTCATGATCTTCCTCATCCCCCTATTCCCTCGTACTTGGTACAATAATTTATTCATGTGAACTAAATTACATCGTCAATCAAAATATTGTGTTTGCTCTGTGCTATTCCCACAAAATCGCAACTTTTAAAGTATTGACTCTATTATCATGGGAGTGGACTAATCGATTCAGTAATATAAAAAAATGCCACGCGCATCACACAACATAGACGTACTTTAAAAACTTGTATTTTAGGATTTCTGAAAGTGAAAATAACGAATATTAACTTCGTTCCTGCCAATAATACAACCTGTAAAAAAAAAAGATAAGGAAGTGTTGTATATATAAATAGGGAGAGTTTGGACAATCTAAACTTTTTATAATTCAATATCCTGTCTCTATTTTTCATATTTTCTCTCTTAGTTATTTATATATTTTTAATATTTAGTTTTTTCCATTGTTTATTATTGTTTTGAAATAAACACAATAACAGGTACTTTAGGGAAAGATTTTTCAAAATTCGTCATTTAAGCCCTGTTAAACTAATTCAATGAGGATAAGTAATTCGACATGCTCCGGAGGGAGCCACAGTTGTGGGATTCGCTGATGTTGCAATAGTAGTGGCGGTGAAATACTAGAAAGAATTAACCCTCATCGCTAACCATGCTTTTGCTACGGTCCGAGATTGGCTGTCTTCGGTAGGCCTACAACTTGCAGATCACAAGACCTAGGTTCTACTAGTAACTAGCAGGAAGCAAACTCCTGAAGAGTCCATCACTGTTACGGTGGGTAGGCACGAAATTGGTTCCCAGTCCTGCTTAAAATACCTAGTCATGATCGATGCACGTCTCCGCTTAATGTTCCCATGGAATATATCAGCGCCAAACATGCTAAAGTAGCATCCTTAATGTCACGCCTTATGCCAAACGTTGGAGGTCCTAGGGAGAGCCGCAGAAGGCTTCTTGCTACTATTATCTCCTCAATTATGTTTTATGGAGCTCCAATTTGGAAAGAAGCGATGTTACAAAATCATACAGGAGACATATGGTTTCCGTTTATCCTAGAGCTTACTTAATACTGTAGATTCCGGGAGGTGGACTCGCAGGCTAATACCCGATGTTGGTTTGTGGTATGGTCAATTCAAACAGAATGCCAAACAAGTGAGGAGACAGTGGAACACGTATTTTTTGCTTGCATTCGCTTTGCTGAGGAGAGAATCAAATTAGAGATAGTGTGTAGAGGAGGCGTCGCACCAGAAAATGGAGTGAGCTGTGAGACCAGCTTTGGGATGCAATGAAGAGATTCACCATAGTCATCCGTAAGAGGTTAATAGTGGAATAGAGGACTAGGAGGCAATGAAAACGATGCGAAGAAAATAATTAGGTGGTACTTAGCCATTTCCTTCCTTGAAGTAATGCCTAAGGGAGCTTCCGTGGAGAAGAAGGAGTAGGTGTAGGGAGGTGGTTTTTGTGGTTAAGAATCCCACCCACGGATAGGTACGGGGCCTATCCATGTCTTTTCAAGATTTCCACCTACCCTCGTAAAAAAACACACACACACACACAGAACATTTTGTGAGACTGGTATTTAGACTCAACTTCTAGATTTCATTCGAAAACCCCCACCCAATATTCTGCACGATCTGACTTTTCTGCAGTGGCGTTCTTAACACCCTGGAAATTAAAAATTTAAAGACGATTCCTTTTAAATCCTACTTGTTTCTAGGGATTAAATATTTTTCATTAAAATCTGATCCTCGATTGGTTAGACCATGATATTACAGGAGATTCATCTGCTCCGGGAAGGAAGTAAAACCTATTCATACTCCTTCAACCGACTACTATCAAACATATACTCGATAAATTATCAATTAGGACTCCATTATAATATTTTTTATGTTTCAATATCTGCTATTTTAAGATTGTGACAAACATACTAGCTATAAGTTTCAAAGGTAACATAAGTAAGGCTACCACAGAGGGTGAGAAAGGTGGGTTTCAAGCTTTTATCCAATTTCAGGCGCTTTTTAAATATTGCTCAATTTAACTATCTCTAGTCTCCTTTTCTCATTTTAATTAAACGTTTCAAAAGTGATATAAGACAATCACTAACTGGGGGGTTTTAGTGTCTCCCAGTGGATCGGCCCATTGTACACCCCGGTCAGTGGCTCCTGTGCCAATATTGTAATCCTTGCTTTCAGCGGACCCAGCCCAACCCATACGGCAAATGAAGGGCACCAGTTACGTTTGTACATACCTAGATATATATATTAATATAGTTATTTATTATAAAGGAGGTAAGAAAAAAAGGGTTTTAGTGTGGCGGGTTTGGCGGGAAGGATTATCCTTTTGTGTTATGACTTGTGAGATTGTAACATATCGTACATTGACCAACTTCTAACACATCTCCTTAAACGTAAATAAATAGAAACCAGAAAAATAAATGAAATATTAAATATAATTTATATAATAGGAAGAGGAGAGCGGCGTAGCTCATTGTTAAAACACTACTTCCGTGCTACTGAATCCAAGGACCCGGCTGTCTCCGATAATTATTTATCCTATTACTGTAGCTCTGACTCAACACTTCGGGAGCATTCTAGGGTCCACCAAACCTCATTAAGTGTGTACCCTTAATGGGTAAAAATCCGGCAAAATCACCTCCTTACACAATCATTGGTTTACTAACAATACTTCCATACACAGTACTGCACCCCTGACCCTTCATGAGTTTTAGCTTCACAAATTTATTTTTTATATAAGAAATAAATAAATAAGACCTAACTTTTATTTTTTAGTAACGACAATTACTATACATTTAGATAAAAGCTTTGATGGAACTTTAATTACTCAATGCACTTTAATAGCTTTATACATTTTTATAGTACCAAGTTTGTATTGCCATTTTATTGCTTTGATGGAATTTACACCGGTTTTATTGGCTATAAATATCATCTTTAACTATCTCCTCGAGAACGTTTTTACTTTCAACATTTGGTAGTGAAAAAGTAACTGAACGTTAGTGTTGTTATAACATTATATAGCATAAGTTTTAACAAAAATTATTTTTGTTATAAAATTCAATAACTGTATTGGATTTTCTCTTTAGGAAGTCTTGTAATTGTAAGTCAATTTATATACATTTTTTGAGGTTAATAAACTTCCAATTGGATGTAATTTATATTAAATTATCATATTATAGTACAACGTTTCGGGACTCTTATAGTGTAAAGATGTGACACGATTTCCTAAATGAAATTCAAATTATGGAAAATTATGAGGTTTAAAGTACATGAATATGGGACAGTGGTTCCGAAACGTTGTACTATAATATGAAAATTACATCCAATTGGAAGTTTATTAACCTCAAAAACTTTTTATCAATAACTGTTCAATATACGTGTGCAATGTGCAATTTTAGAGAAAATTGATAATTTTAAATACTTCTTACAACATGGCATTTCGCTTAATTTTTCTGAACTTTAAATTGTAGTTTTCAAACGTTAAAAATTGAGTTTTCCAGTTTAAATATAAATATAAATAAGTCAACATAAATCCAATTTTTGCAGACGCGCAATCCTTTAAAATTATTTTTAATTAACAATTGTAACATTTGAACGGGTTATGCAAGCTCAATATTTTGTAGATATTTTACTCGAATTTTTTTAGATACTTCATTGAAACTATATGATATCACAATACATCATGTATAAAAATATCTTTAGGAAAAATCAACGTTTAATTTATTTGTGTATTTTCACTTATAAATTTATAAACTTATTAATTTATTTAATTATAACAATTTATTAACTTATACTAATTTATAATCATAAATAAAGAATAATAATTGTGTATATTTACTTAATTTTTATTTTTATGATTATTTATTATCTGTATCTGTGTCTTACAAAAGTACAAATATTTTTAATAATTATAATAAATATTTTACTGAATTTAAGTGCCATTCTGTTCGGTAGCGACCACATATACTTAACAATTTTTTTTTTTTAATTCTAACCCGGATTCACCATTTTAACTTACTGAGTTTCTATGAATCTGGAATTATTAGCTAGAATGACGCTTATACATAAGAATGTATAGGTAAAATAAGGCTGAGCTTTAAAATAATTAGACGTGTTTGTTTAAAAAAAATATTTAAGAATAAACCGAAATATATACACCTTCTGAAATACTACAACCCTTAGGCGTAACCAACGGGGTGCAGGAGGGAGCAGCTACCCCCCTAGAAGTGCAAAATATATTAAATATTATTAAAAAATATTTGTTTAAAGCAAATATCAATTGTAATAACTAATAAAGCACTACGAAAATAACATATAATTATGGTTTCATTATCTTTTCCATGGTAAAATGTCACAACCTGTAATTTCATGATCAGAATGAAAAGAGGGAGACTGAATAAGAAAATTTTCAAAAAGTCTGCACCTATGAAACTATAGGAGTAAATGCAAAACAAGTGAAAGAGGAACTGGGTAGACTAAAAATAATGGATGAAGACTGCTTGGTTAGAGAGCTTTTTGGGAATAAACTAAAAGAGATTGGGGTTCTTGTGGTGCAGAAGAGAGACGGGGGATAAGAAAGAATGACTAAGGAAGAGAGGAAGAAACAGTCCACGAAGATGAAAGAGTATTGGGGTAGAAGAAAGGCGGAAGGTATGAGGATGAATCGAAAAGGACATTCGCGTGCCCTTGCTAGCCGGTTTGTGAAAAAAAATTGTAATGCAAAAAGCGTTTTTTCTTCTTTAATTATTACGAAAATTATATCAACTATGTTGGTATAGGGTGTTATGAAATGTATACTGATCTTCTTTGGAGATATCCTCAGAATAATCTTCATTGATGTACATAATACTGTTATTACATTATTATGTACATTACATAATACATTAAGTACATACTTTTGCGGACTGTCTTTTAAAAATGTTTTTATACTATCACAGCACCCATAATACTAAAAATTGTGTTTCGTATCTTCGACGATAAGCATGAAAGATTTTGTTTAAAATGGAAAAAATAAAAAATAGCATTTAGACCATACAATTCGCTTTACTTTTTCGAAGCACGATTGAGATAACAATTTGGATCCATATTTGTAAAGACTTTTTTTTTACTCTTATATTTGTTCGGGGAAGTTTAAATAAAAATAATTGTGTGTATAAATCGAGAAGTTTAAATAAAAATAATTGTGTGTATAAATTATGAATTTTAAAATGTAAAATTATTGAAATTTATGCTGTTATGTGTGATGTTTGTATGATGAAACCATTTAAGATAAAACAGTTTCATTAAACCAAGATAGCACTCACCTACTTATAGTTCACAGGATTACAAAAATAACTATTTCTATGAAGCAGAAATTATTAATAATAGTTTTACTTCCGTTTTAGATATGTATAAGGAGTTTCCAAAAATGTTGACTGGTAGTCATAAAAAAAAAAATTCTGAACCTAAGATGGACGGATCTTTATAACGAATGACTTTTTTTCATCTCTCTTTAATTACAAAAGTAGATAAAACAAAACGAAAATAATTACTTTTCTCATAAGCCGATAAATTATTTGTAAGGTGTAGATAGTTGACCGTGGATTACTGATTGGAGAAGATGGTCGGGGATTTTTGTTTATTTATGTTTTTTTTCTGCTGACCGCAATCCCCCCTCCCCCCGACCATCTGCTCCAATCAATGAATTATTTGCTATTCCAAACAACAAAGAAATAATCCCACATTGCTGTCATGGGTTTGTGTGAGCGATACTTGGAATATTAAATGTCTGAGCTACATAAACTTCATACTGCTAGAAAACTTCATTGATCCAAGAGCAAAATCTAATTCTAACGATTTCCTTATTGTTAAGAGCGTTGTTATTTAGAACAAATATGCCGCGGTAAAAGCCGTCCTTCAGTTCGATGCGCTTCTATTAACGTAATTAGAAACCGTCTGCAAGGTAATACCACGAAATAACCTCAGGCTGAAACAACACAAATTCAGCTTTCATAAACCCAACTCGCTTACCTCCATTGTAACGCTGCGTCTGCCTAGCAGAATGAAAATGGACATATTTTCGAAAGCCCAGGTGAAAATACGCTTGTTGATCTTTCTCGGACGAGTGTTTTCCTTTGTGAAACAGGCGACCTCAGCAAACGCAAATATTCGAACTTTCAGACCACACTTGTATCTTTTTTTTTTTTTTTTTTTTTTTGAGTAACCTAATCAAGCCTTTGGTTATTGATCTTGTCTTGTAAAACAATTGTTAAAGATAATAATTCTTGAAAATATTTATCTGTATTTTCTCTATAAATGTATTTTTTAGCACCCCTTTCAGTATTTTTAGAGCTAAAAGTTTACCCCTCTGAAATAGGTTTTATCTGATGAAATTGACAATATTCGTATATTTATCGATATCGTATATCGTGACAATAATACGATATTCTTTGTAAAAATGTTTTATTTTTTTTATGGGTTTTCAATGAGTGTGTCATCAGAAATTTAATACTTACGTATAACTATAATTTACCTTCACTATCAGTATACATATCACTCTTATTAATCTGTCTAATTTAAAGAATTTTTAATTTACTTTTGCTAGGTCAGATCTCTTCCAGCGCACCTAATCTAGAATTTTTAAAAGAATAGTATACTTTTTTTACGGATTATGTCAGTAAATTAAATTTAAAGACGAATTCATATCAGGGGTGATTCCGCAAAAATCGTTATTTGCGTGTAAACGGTGCGAAACAAAAAAGAAAACGTATTTTTCTACAAGAATCCGTCATTATGATTTAAGTTTCCTCGACCAGCCGTAGAGACTTTAATGGTTTACATGAAGAAGTCTTAATTAACAAATGCATCCACTGGATGCTAATGGGAAATTGAATTCTGTAACTCAGGAGAAATATTAATATTTTTTTATTAATACAAAAATATTCAGAAACAACTAAACTAGAAAAGAAAACAATAATTTTTTTAAAAAAATAGTATATATAAAATATATAAAATAATAACATTAACATTAATAGTAGTTATGACGGCCTCCAGAAATGACTCCCATTAACGCGATTATTCACAAGTGATAGATGCAAGTAATGATTTTTTTAAATTTATTTATTGACATTTACAAATGTATCTAAAATACAACAAGCAAAGAAGTAAGATCATAATGGTATGATACAGCATGTAGAGAAACTACCCAGTAGTAGAACTCTAAAAATATTTTACAATATAAGGTCACGAGGCCATCTTCTTTTCAGGCGCCTCGGAGGATTCCCAGGAATGGAAGAGGAAGCAAGGTTAGAAACTAGTGGGTTTGGGTGGTTAGGGAGTTTATAATTGAAGGAATGATATCGGGTTCGGGCTAGATCGGTTACATAAGGAACATTTAGGTCTTTATGGATTGTTTTATTAGTAACAAAATAAGGAGCATTGAGGATTTTACGAAGGATTTTGGATTGTAAAGATTGGATACGAGAGGAATTCGAAGGTTTAGTGGAGCCCCAAAGCTCAACTCCGTAATTACATAAATAATTTTTTTTTCAACTAATAGCAGATATTTTATTAGCCCCTAAATAACTTTTCTATTTTTTTTAAATTTAATATTTTACAATCCTCTCGACTTATTAGAAATTAATTTGTTCATCAGTTATATATAATTATCATTTATTCTCCCTCTTTCTTACAATAGCAACAAGTAACGATGAAAATAATCCTCAGACATTCATCAGAAAGTTTTTATTTACTTGGAAGCTTTAATGATTTCATCAAGAATCTTCCAGAAGATTATTACGTACTAACGTGAAATTATACCATAATGAACTAATATTCGCTCCGTAGAATAATGAGAAATTAAAAATGAAGCCAAAGTTAAACAATGGCGGAACAGTGATTTAAAATTCCCGCTACAAATTAGCAAAGTTTTTATTGTTAACTGAGCCGTTGTAATTGAATTTTAACCGAACATAATATAAATGAAGAGTATAAAGTCGATATTTCCTGGATGGTAATTTAATCTCACATGAGATATGATTTTTTATAATTTTACTTAGTGGTTGCAAACGGTAGTTTTGAAACGTTTAAGAAAGTCGCCGAAATTATTTAATTTTTAAGTTAAATTTTGTCAATTTAAAGGTATTTCATGGAGAAATCGATACACAATCACAAAAATATTTATTGGAGGTATTTGAAACTTTATTTTTATGATCGCGATAAACATTCAATAAAAATAAAAATGGAGAACATATAATTATATATTTTGTTTTGAATATAAAACAAAGTAATTAAAATTTCGAACTTAATATAATAATAAAATAAAAATCATAATCACATTTATACATTCCTGAGCCTCCTCTATACCCCACGCTTGAGGGGTAAGGCAGGCTTCTTAGCACTCTAATTGCGTCACTCACTGAGCCAGTGGATGCTAAGTGTTCTAAAGCCTCAAGCACTCAAAATATGGGCAGAGCGACTTTTGACAAAAAGTCTCATAGCCATTGCCATTTTTATCTTCAGGGAGACGATTAGAAATAGATAAGGATCGAACCAAAGGATTTGGGTAATTAGACAGATATGTATGGATTTCAAGAAATTTGTTTGGTATAAAATCAAAGATATGAAGGTTATTGTTGTATTCTCTTGTAATATGGAGTATTTTCTATGGTTCTGAGGATTTTTAAATTGGAAGGATTGGTTACGTTTGATGTTCATAGGTTCAGATGTTCCACAAAGTTTAAGTCTGCAGGTCCGATTAGGTCTGACCGTAGTCTTATAAATTAGAAGGTTATTTTTTACTAAATAATTCAACAACACTATCCAAATTATAGTCTCAAAACATTTATTTCATTCACATGTCCAACGTTTCGGCCAATTCGGCCATCTTCAGGGACAATCTATTACAAAAGTTTCCATTATTTGTATGATCCTACAATCAATTCATTTATTTAACAT
>NW_027112807.1:535751-547330 GCF_000696795.3 Halyomorpha halys
ATGAATTGATTGTAGGATCATACAAATAATGGAAACTTTTGTAATAGATTGTCCCTGAAGATGGCCGAATTGGCCGAAACGTTGGACATGTGAATGAAATAAATGTTTTGAGACTATAATTTGGATAGTGTTGTTGAATTATTTAGTAAAAAATTGCCAGTCTCAAGAAAGAAATTTAAAGATTATAAATAGAAGGTTATTGTCTATTGAGATATTAGAGGTCCTAGTGAGTATTCGGTATGTTTTTTTTTTCTTTCTTGTCTTTTAAGTATAGTGTTTGCCTTCCAGGTAAATCTTTTGTTTAGGATAAATCCAAGATATCTCACTGTGTGGGATTTAAATAATGTAATACTATTAAATATAACAGGTGGACAGAAATGGAGTCAGGGGGTGACAGGGAAGAAGGTGAGTTATATGGGCGCATCCCATCGAACATATTATTACTTTATTTAGGTAAAGTTGAGGGTAAGTGTTCGGAGATTGAACAAGGCTATCGCAGAAATAGTGTGGAATGAAGTCGACAAATTTTGCCAGTAACGTGACGAATTTGATAGAAATGTCAGCTGTGAAAAGGATGGACAGGGCAGGACTCAAAACACAGTACACATATGACTTCGGGAATCATTGCCACTACAGAATAGCATTTCGAATACTTAGAGTCATTACGAACTTGTAAGAAGCAGTTAAAAGGGAGGAGAGAAAAGAATAATATTCAATGTAATAAGTATTTGAGCTTTAATCCGCCATGTCGAACTCGGCGTTCAAAGCTTGCGATGTCCAGAAATATCAATGTTGTTTATTTTTTAGGTCTGAAGAAACTTAGTCTTAACACTTATTGAGAAAATAATTTGAGTTAGCTCAGTTGAAACTAATTAGGAAAAACGAAGTAAAAGTGGTGGGAAAAAAGGAGTAAAAGTGGTTTATGAATGATTAATATGAAGATAAAGACAAAACGGGAGAAACTAAAGTATAAACGGCTCAAAATAATTACTCAATCAAATGCGTTACGTATTAAGAACAGTCGACGAACTTTGTTCTCCTAACCACTAAAAATGTAATATACAGCGTTTTTTTTCTATATTCCATAATTATAACAGTAATATTTATAATTTAAATTAAACTAAAATTAGGAACTCTCGTATGATGTTTAGACCCTGCCACTGAAGGACAAATTTGCGGTCTATCCTTCGCCATCTCTGAGCTCTAATGATCATTAGCGAGGTAGTGAGAATCTAGTTTCGAGGTGTAATGCTTTCACCATATCCTTAGCCCCCTTGGATGAGATTAATTGTTACGCCATCGGCTTTGATAGATTAAACGCTCAACTTGATAGTGTATCATAATCTTGTTACCGTATAAGCTGGCTAAATCTTGGATTAAGGTTCAACCAAATTGAAAAAAAAATATTTATATATAAAATTGAGTCATTAAAATATTTTCAATAACATTCATATTGCTATGTACTAGTAGCAGATTTACTTGGGATGCCAGGATAATCGCTGAAGGCAATTATCCAAAAATAAGTTAATTAATTGATTATAAATTGAGCCTTTAAAACTATAATTATAATTGGATTCCTTTCCAAAGGCTGTTTGTGTGTTTACCAGTTTACCAATTAAATACCTTTATATTCATAAAATGGGTTATATAATAGTATATAAACTACATAAAGAAACTAAGTATTTATTTACAATTTGTTATTATGATAAAAATGATTCAAATGATTCAGATAAAGGTTGCCATAAAATATAGATTATTACATGATAATTTATTAGTTAATTTATACTTATAGCTACTGATGCCGTGGGATGTAGTGCCGTAGGTGTCTTCTGTTTCATAAGGGATGTCCAGGTCTGGTGGCCCTTCTCTCGACTTCGTGCATCCTCTAATACTAAGTGCATCCTCTAAGTCTGCCTCCTGATGTGGTCCTCTCCCGTCTAAGCCTTCCTGTTGAGTGTGTCTGTCTCCTCTTCTCAATTTCCTTTGTATTTTTCTCCCACTTCCCTTTTGGGGCGTTACCTTATTTTTAAATCTCTTCTCTGATTGGTTCTCGATGTCCGAAGACTCCCGAGGCAGGCGTCCCCCTCCTCAGGGCCGAGGATATGTAAAAAAGTTATACATGTCCAGGAAGGGCCTGCACCTGGTTAATTCGATTCTGGTCCCTCGTCACAAACTATCATTTTTGTTAGAACACTTAAAAGTTACCCAATCTAATTTTCTCAGGGGCCTCTGGTAATGTGACAAACTTAATACAGATGTTTTCATATCCGGGGACACAGTAAGAGACTCCTACCCAAACCAGGTATCGGGGACAGATAGCAAAAAACCTTAATAAACGACATATTGTTAAAATCATGGCTAATGCCTCGATACATAGCAATATAATTCTAGAAGAAGTGTAATGAAATCCAAAATGAAAATTACATATGGAGTAAAAGTATACTTAACAGGTGGTGAAAATAATATAAATAAGGTTTTTTAAAGCACTAAGTAATTTCAAACAATATAAAATAATTTTTGTTAATACACTTTTTTTTTAATAATTTATTTATTGTTATTTACAACTGAATACATATATACACATCAAGTAAATTTGCTGTAAATGATATTATGACATGATAAAAACATGTGGAGAATCTACCCATTGATAGAACTCCTAAAACATTTCTAAAAGAGATGTTCTGGAGGCAATCTTCTTTTCAGACGCCTAGGGGGATTATTAGATAGTGAAGGAGAAGCCAGGTTAGAAACGAGTTGGTTTGGGTGGTTGTTAATACACTTAAATTAAATAATGTATCTAAAGTAATTTATATATTAAATTAGTCTCATAAATATAACTTTTTGATATATTAATTTACATTCAACTAAAAATTTTTTTGAATTCTATTTAAATTTTTAACTAAATAATATATGAGTTAAATTGGATTTTTTTTTCAGTTCTAAAATCTGTATTAATAATAAAACGCCGAATATAAGAAAATAGTCCAAAATATAGATTAAAATAAATTTACAGTATGACTGTGAGGATGATAATAATATTGTTGATAAATTATTTATAGTTAAGTAACATAATTTGCAATTAAAAGTATTTGTGTTTAAATGAACAACGACAAGTATAATTAATTAAACATAAAATAAAGTGTAATGACTAATAAATAAATATGATTCCCATATTGTGATTTTAATAATACCTAATTTTAACTACATTTTATCACACCTGAAAGAATTGTTAATAATTAATGTTAGGCTGTAAAATTAGAGTTAAGGTCTACTGATTTATAATTAATAAGATTTTTAAGATTATTAATAAAGCTTGTATTAATTGCTTTTATTTAATAAATCGTCCCCCTGGATGGTCTAGTTGTCCGAAACCTTTGACTTTTGACGTTTAAAGAAATTAATAGAGAGGGACTGATGAAATTCATTTTAATTGACTGATATATGATTCCAATTAAAGATTTATTTTTTCATTTTTAGATTTCGGAGTAACGGATTGTCTTAGGTCCAACTAGAACCAATAACCGGATCCCCATATATGTGTATATTAATATTGTAAATATTAACTTAAATTAAAACTATCGAAATCCACGATTTATCCACGATATAGAAAGTAAGATATACTTTTAGTGCTAAATTTCTCTACTATACAAAATATCAATAGAACAAAATGTGGCTTAATTATTTATTACTATTTTTTTTTAATATTTGGGTAGGTCCCCTTTGAACTCTGTTTCTTTTAGTAAGAACAAACATTGGACACCTTTTGATCTTCAATTCAGTGTTTTTTCTATAACACATGTTGCTGATAGCATATCTCTTGTGTCTTTTGCTTTGTTTAAAAACTCTGGGCTGAATGTGCTTTCGGATATTGTTGACCCAAACTTTTAAATTTTAAAAGATAGAAAGTTTTCGTAGTGACACTTTTACTGTGGATTTTCAGTATCATTTTAAATGACTTTGCCATCAAATAGCTCTAATATAATAATTTTGTATTATAAGCCAATATTCCAGATTAAAAACAAATTTATTTATATGTAGGAAAATTACATATATGCCAGAAACATTATTTATCGAAGAACGCAAGATTTAATAAAAGATTTGTTAACATGTATCTTATCAAAACTCAAAAATACTAAAGAATATGTGAATATTTAATTTCAATTATGCGTTTAGTATTTAAATAGGTTGATAAATCTACTAATTAACTAAATACAATAATTCAAATAAATTTTTCAATTTTGTTCATTTATTCTATACATCCCTATTTAGCTTAAACAGTGGCACAATTGATAAATTAGGAAGTTTTGATGCTGTACTATAGAGTATTTGGAAACTAGCTCGGTAATCACAAAGTATATCCTAACTGTAGTACAATTTATGAATAAGGTGAAAAAAAAATGTATCATATATTATTAAATCAGTTTGTCTTTCGATAATATACTGACATTATTTATTTATTTGCTTAAATTTTAATTCTTCCTCTCATTGATTAAGCTATATTTCTCTCTGTGTAATACCAATATATCCTTCTAACAATTAATGTATATATATATATATATATATTTGTAAATGCCTTTTTCTTTGCTCCAGGAGGTAAGAAAAAAAAGAAAAGAAAATAAAAAAAATTTTATTAAAAATTTTTTAATTAAAGTTATATAGAGGTCATAAATATTTACTTTACGTACAAAAGAAATTGTGATTTTAAATAGCCGCAGGGAGGATTCACTGTGTAGAATAAAATCCTATGATGATGAGCGCGGTTTATAAAGGATTTGTCAAATACATCATTTATATGGGAAGAGATATTGGGATCGGACCGACGTGGATGTTTATTATGGGAGCCAATTTAGGATTTGAACTGAAGGAGCTCTAAGAAATAAGGGAGATTGGATTAGATAAAAAGATTTATACAGGCGTCGAGAGAATACTCTTGCGGTAGTGCATAAGGAAACAGAACTTAAACTCGTTTTAAAATGTTAGTATTGTGTACTAGTAGACTCTGATAATAAATTGAAGAAAAAAGTTCATAATATAATTAATTTAAAGTATTATTATATCTCATAGATATAATAATAGATCAAAGTAAACAAAAAATGGTCGAAACTCTAAGAAAAATAATAAAAAATGTAGATATTGAAAGTGACAACCAGTTAAAATAAAAATATTTTTTCTTATTGTTTTTGTTTATTTAGATTAAAATAAACCGTATCTCTAAGGCCACTTTTGATTAAAACTTCAATATTTATATTCAATTTTATATTTAATTTAATTCCAATAAATCCCACCAAATAACATTTACCCTTCGGCGTAAACCCATGACCTCTTCCCCTACAATATCCTTTAATAATACCCCACTTATTCCTGTCGAACAGATCCGTTACTTAGGACTACATCTCGACAAACGACTGACATGGAATCCTCATACAAGACTAAAAAGACAAGAAACTGCTCGTAGATTCCGACTATTGCAACATTTACTAGACAAACGGTCTAAATTGCCAATCCATTACAAAAGACTGATCTACATTACTATTATAAGACCTATCTGGACATACGGATTTGAGCTTTGGGGCTCCACTAAACCATCAAATTTCTCCAGAATCCAATCCTTACCGTCCAAAATCCTTCGTAAAATCCTTAATGCTCCCTACTTTGTCACAAATCAAGTCATACATCAGGACCTCAATGTTCCATATGTTGGCGATTTGGCCAGAACCAGATAGTGTTCCTTCCATGATAAACTTCTCAACCACCCAAATCCTCTAGTTTCTAACCTGGCTTCTCCTTCATTACCTAATAATCCTCCTAGGCGTCTGAAAAGAAGATGGCCTCGAGATCTTCTCTAGAAATGTTATAAGGAGTTCTATCAGTGGGTATATTCCCCACATGTTTTTATCAGGTCACTATGTCACCTACAGCAAATTTACTTGTTGTATATATGTGTATACAGTTGTAAATAACAATAAATAAATTATTTTAAAAAAATATATTTAATTTACATTAATAAAATTCCTAACTCACCTCACTTTCTTTCCTCGTTTTTATTTTGCCATTTATTTCGACCTTTCCTACTTTTAAATCATGTTTTATTTCATTTGTTATAAATGTAACGTAACATCTGTATTGTGTTAAAATTAAAACAAGGTGAGAAGAAGAGGTGATTGCTTGCACCTCTGCACATCAAGTATTTCATCTCTGCAATTTTTATATTATATTATTCCTTCAACTCCATAGTTTTAATAATAGTTTTTGAATTTAATAAACTTATTTAACCATTATAAACCTAGTAACTTGTCATTTATCTTGATTTCTTTATTTATTAATGTTATTTATTATCTTTCAAGAGCTCTTTAGATCAGTTTTTTTTTTATTTTGTATAGTTTTATTTATTCACCTTATTTACTAGTTAATGTTTGTTTTTCTTTTCTTCATTTACTTCTCAATATTTCAATTAATATTCCAAAGATGTATTTCATATTTGTTTGTTCTATCAATAATTTTATGTTCGTCTTATAATTACTAAGGTTACCTTATTTTATTAAATATTGTTTTGTATTTTTACCTTAAAACTACTTCTGTTAATTTTACAATTCATTTATAGGAATATTTCAATTTTCTATTATTTTACATGAATAGATTAAATGCATTATAGGAATTGTATCTATTTGTTAAACAAGATTTTGCAACTTTTTTATTGATATCCTAAACTTAATGATCTTTTACTGGATGAGTCTCTGGAATTAAACTGAATTTGGTGAATGACACAATTCTTCCTTTTTCAACTGCAATAATTTATTTCATATAATCAGCAACAACGTTTCGGGAAATATCCCCCATCTTCATGTTGCTATAAAACCGTATACAAATAACATATTTAACATATAATTATCACCTCTATTGTCATTCTTGCTAATATTTAATAATATTATTGTCATTTAGTGAATAAAAACTACTTTACTGTTAACAGTCATACATTTTTAGGAGAATAATTACCTTCCTGAAGGTTATATTGATATTTCCCGAAACGTTGTTGCTGATTATATGAAATAATTTATCGCAGTTGAAAAAGAAAGAATTGTGTCGTTCACCAAATCAAGTTTATTGATTTCATTTGTTCCGAGGAATCTTCAAGTATATTCGACGCCATTTGAGTTAAAAATATTTTTTTTAATGCTACGTTATTTAATTAATTTAAAAAAAATGAATGGTAAAACTCAGAAGTAGAAAAAAAAAGTTTTCATAACTTGTGAACTTTGGCGATTCATAAAAATTAATTTTCACTATGAAACAATTTAGAAGTCAATTCTGGGATATAATGATTCAAGAATTCATTAAGGTTTAATTAAATGTAAATTAATTCTATAATTAAAAATCGGAGCCTATAGAGACTAACATTCGTCGAGCTTTAGTAATTTCAATTCCGTTTCTTTTCTCGCAAAATACCTTATTCATATTATAATGTTATTTCAATGATTCTTAGCCTGAAATTAGTTATTATATTAGTAGAGGAATTTCATCTTAGATTTTTATCAATATTCATGTTGCTAGTATGAATCTATTTCACGTATTTAACAATAAATCTTTATTTAATTTTAAACTGTAAACAATTGTTATTTAGCTGTTAATTAACTATAAAACTTATTTGAATATTTCTTTTTTATTTCAGAAAAAATGTGTATGACTCTGTGTGTGTGTGTTTTATTTGCAGTTCCATATAAAAGTAATGAGTACATCAACATTAGTTTCTAGATTCCTTTTTTTTTTTTTTATTCTGTTTCATTATAACTTTTAAATACAGACTAATGCATTTTTAGAAAATGTTTTCACTTAATAGCTTTACAATGTTGCCATATGCGCCAGGACAAACGTTCATGCTGGTAGGTAATGTTTGGTTTAGGTAAAAATCACTTCCCGGTAGTGGATTAAACTGAAATGAACCTTTTTTTCATATAATTGTACAGTACGAAGTTATAACATATTTGTTATAGCATATTTTATAATATTGTCATCAGATAATAATATAAAATGTCATGGTTTTATGGATATATGCAATGAAAATCAATAAATAAATAAAAAAAAGTTACAATTAATTATATAGCAGAAGAGATTGTAGTAAAATGGGGAAAAAAGAAAGCGCTTCCCTCTATTCTCTGTAATGTGAAAACAATAATAATTTTATTTTTTTTTTGGCCACCACTTACTTCAAATTTATAACTACAATAAGTAAATGTAAATGAGATAAATATTTTAGAACATATCACAACCTTGGTAAAGAACCACCCCATTAGTAGTACTTCAACCATTGCTTCAAATTAGAAAGTCCTGTTACCATCTTCTTTTCAGCCGCCTCCGAGGATTATCTGTTGTGAAGGATAAGATATTAGGAACAAATAACTTCTAGTGGGTAAGAATTTAGGATCTATTGGAGGTATATCTATTTCAGGCCATTGGGGATCTTTAGGTCTGTTGCGAATGGACACTAAATTCTGAAGGATTTTCCGTTTCACTTTACTACCCAGTTCTGCCCTTTTGGTGGTGGTATGCACGCAGAAGGGGTTGAGAAAAAAGAAAAATTGCTAAAATTTAATATATATATAACACATTAACATCATTATAATCTTTTGGCTTACTCCACAATTCATTTCAATTTATCAGCAGTAAGTGTGTATATATATATATTTCTGAATTGTAGAGAGGGGAGTAAGCCAAAAGATTATAGTGATGTTAATGTGTAAAAAGAATTTAGATGGTGGGACCTTTTACTGAGATGAGATGGGTTGATCCGAGTGAGGGTCACCATTTTGTAGTTATGAGAAGAAAAATACGCTTCGCTCACCTGTTAGATTCTCGTATGCGATGGGTCATCTGGTGTGTGATTTGATGCTGAAATGCCGGGTTGTGTGACCCAAGTTCCATGTTCTGTTCCTTGTCTTCGTAGCTGGACAGTTGGTCTCTATGGTCGCTGGTAACTGAGTGGGGAAGGGCCAGAGGTTTCTGGAGAGTCCTAAGACTCCAACTTGTTAGGGATTAAACCCTGGCTCCTTTATTTCTAGATGGTGCCGATGTAGTACTTTCTCTTGTCAATAGATGGCGTTCCTTTCATATAATTCAAGAGTCTCCATATCAAACCCTCCAAATCTTAAAATCGCAAGCTTATAAGACTGAACTAGGTCTTCATGAATGAGTTTTTTTGTGAAGTAATAAGGTGCATCAATGATTTTACAGAGCATTTTAGTTTGTAAGGATTGGAGTAGAAATTTGATGGTGTGTTAGAACTCTAAAGCTCCAATTTCCAAATAGTTCTGATTTCCATAGTGTATAAAAGTTTTCGTAGTAAATGGGAAGTTTAGAGCGTTTGTCAAGTAGATGTAGTAATCGGAATCTACGAACAGTTTGGAGATTCCAAGTAAGTCTCTTGTCAAGATGGTGTCTTAAGTAGCGAATCAGTTCGACAAGCTTTAGTGGATTAAAAAAAAATACAGCAGGACTAAAGGGTAGAGGTTCACGACAGAAAGTAAAGGTGATATAATAGGATTTATTTTGATTATCTTGTTGCGAAACTATTCAAATTTAAATAACTTTCATGTATCAGAAAAACGTGAAGTTATTTGTTCATGTATATAGTTTTTTTTTTTTCATTTTTACATTAGTGACGCCTGTAAGTTTTTTAATCAAACTCAATCCAAATAAGTTGTAGCAATCACAGTCATCTATTGCTTAAAGTTTTGCAATAATCTGTTGCAAGTTGTTCTAGTGAGTGTGCAGGGTGAAATTTACATGCAATTACCCTTCTATGCTTCTTACCTAATCGTAAGAAAAAAGAGAATTTCAAATATACTCGAGGTCGTGAGCAATAAAATACACTAATGAAACGAACTCACCTTACACAGTATGACAATCATCTGGCGAGAGGTGTATATTGGATTTGCTACTGAATATAATATAAAAAGATGGACTGTAAAATAATAAATTATAAAATCAATAATATAGTATGCCTTTATATACAAAAAGTGTGTTGAAAATCAATATAAAGGAGAAATAAAAGTTTGTATTATTATTGAGGTAGTGCAAAATCCGTTTTACACCTCTTTGCTATCGCCAGCAGATGTGGCTATGACCTAACAACACTTTTCCATCACATTGTAATTAGGTGATATATTATTTATCGTTCGTAAGATTCGAGTACCAGAGACGTGACCTGGACATAATAACAATGTAATAAAATATAGTGGTCAGAATTTGGAAGAGTTCCAAGAACGGGCTGTACGCTGTTCAACGGAGGATATGAGGATATATCGCTACTTTGCTTGTACAGTGACAACTAAAAAAAAAAAAGTTGTTTATCGGATTTTGTGTTTAACGTGTTTCAAAAATAGTACAGTTTCACTATAGTGAGTGACACATCTTTTATGTAATTTTCACAGGAGAACAGATGTGCCGGTAATAAAATGTACTAAATCTTTCTTAAACACAAGCATAAGTTTGGTTGTTTCAGTATTTTCTTTGCTTTGCGACAAATTGGAAGCAATTTTTTTTTTCGTTCTTCAATTTCAGGCGCTTTTTAAATATGGCTTGATTAAACTATCTTAAAGTCTTCTCTTCCCGTTTTAAGCAAATATTTCAAAAGTGATATAGGACTTCGGTCCCTGGGGGTCTAATTGGGGCGGATCCTGTCAGGAAGCATTGCCTTTTTTTGCGTTTTATGATCTCCTCTTGTGAGATTGTTACGTTTTTCATCGGCTAAACTACTCGGTATAATTGTCCCTTTGAAAGGTGAGATAAGTGAGGCTACCACGGAGGGCGAAAGTTGAGCGTTTCACGCTGTTCCATTTCAGGGGCTTTTTAAATAGTGCTCGATTATCTTCTATAGGTTCTCTTCTTTTAGTCTCCTCTTCCAGTTTTAAGCAAATAAGAGTGGGACGCAGCACCCATCAGATCTCTCGTGACATACTTGAACCTGAACTATCTATGGTAGGAAGGCGAAGCTGAGCGCGGAATAAATGAGATTAGTAGTTCTGTGGCCAGATTATTAGAAACACAGTAAAGTCAACAAATGACGGAATTGATTTTATTTTTAAAGCGATAATTGTTCTGGTCACCAAATAAATTAGATTATGATTAACCTATATCAGTATGCAATACATAACTATTGCAACATCAATTCGTAGTAATATAAAAACTCCTGTTTAGAGAAAAAAGGAAGTTAAGCCTAATATCATTAGTGCTTTGGATGTTAAAACATTTATGAACATAATATAGGATCTACACATTTGCCACTAACCACTAACCTGAGAATTGTGCAAATGTTTTGGAAACAAAGGAAGCAACAAAATTCGGTATTCACACGCTTGTTTTTGTCTTTTGAATTTTTTGGGGCTATTGGATTCGATTTACTCTAATTTCATTATAAAACAAAATAATGATTAGCGAAATGATAGGTAGTGTGAATATCAATCATTAATGTAGGGGTTGTAGATGACAAGAATTTATATAAATAGTAAAACATAGCCTCCTGTAAATTCAACATTCATTCTAGAATTTGTAGAAGAAACTTTTTAATTTATTAGACATATATATAT
>NW_027112807.1:549050-568682 GCF_000696795.3 Halyomorpha halys
TGTCTTACCACACGCGCCTCTGAGCTCACTTAGAATTCCTATCTTCTACTAGTAGGTGTGCTCTCTGTCTCTCTTGTCTATTCTCTTTTCTTATCTTTCATTTATCCCCTTCTCCTTATCTATTCTCTTCTTATTTCTCCTTCCCACGTTATTAGTTATATTCACCACATTATTGTCATAACTGTGTAACTCAACCTTATATTTTGTTTCTTTATTCTAGTATTATACTTTCATATTCCATTAGTTACATATATTTTATTTAATTTTTTTTTTTTTTTGAGACAAAGTAATTATTTATTAAATAACTCAAAAATCAGTATCCAATTCTGTCTCAACAATTTATTTCTCACTAGTCTAACGTTTCGGCCATTCCAGCCATCTTCAAGGACATCTAAATATTCAACAGCGTATATTATATCTGAATTTTTAAACATTTACAACAAATCATTATTCACTATATAATATAACATACCTTCAATACTAAACTCCTCCTCACATTAATTCACAATTTCTATTGCAGGCTATTCTGCCCAGGTTATTTTGTTTATTCTAATTTCAAAACCTATTCCAACAGTCAATTATTAAAAAGTCACATTTATTATTAATAAGCTTACTAAGCTTAAGTCTAGTTACCTATTTATTTAAAATTTAAAAACATTAACATTTATTTTTCTCTATAAAATTATCAACAATATAAAATACACCACCATATAACAAACCATTTATAACCTCCCACTTACACTGGTCTGCCTTGTTTTAAAATTAATATATTTTTAATTGTTTTTTTGTTTCAATTTAGTATTTATTCTAATTCTCAAAATTCCATTATTAAATTTAATTGTAACTAGTAACAATTTTCTCTATTATTTTTATAAATTTATTTTGGTTAAAATCTCTGCATAATGTTGGTTTAAATTCTTAGTATCTGTTTTAAAATTAACTGTGTAATTGGTGTTCTCTGATACATAAATTGATTCAAGTATTTTTCTTTTGTATAAATTGTTTATACAAAAATTATATTCTTTATGTAAAATTTTGGTGTTATCAAAATCAACATAATTTTGATATGTCAAAATAAATATATTTTATTATTTCTTTCCATAACTCCAATATTTTAATCATAATTAAATTAATATATTCATATTTCTTTGTTTCTTGTTGTTATTATACAACTTTAAAACTTATATTTCCTTGATTATGTTATTTTCCTTACATGTTTAATTGCTTATATAAACGTTTTAGTTTTCATTTCTTTCATCGCTTAGTTTTTATTATTTTTCATTCTGTGTAATTATTTGCTTGCATTATTGTGTTTATATTTCCTCTTTTTTATTTTTTTGAATTCATTGGTTGTTATCTTGCTATTTGTTCTTAGCCGCGATGAAGGATAGAAACTCTGGGCAAAATATGAGCACTATTAAATAAGTTTTCTTAACTTATTTGTGTTATTTACTGACCGTACCCACAACCATCTTCTTTTCATAAAACACGTTTACTTTTCAATTAATAATTTTTTCCTTAAATTAAACGGTAGGAAAGCAGTTGTAGGAGGTATTGATGTTTTGTTCCTGGGCACGCTGGACAGTTCTTCTGTATGACATAAATCAGACGGGGCGGTGGCAGAGGGTGAATGGGCGCCCGCTTTTTCAGAGCGCCCTGGGACAGATGGCAATTACAACGGACCTGGATCGGCTCAAGATGGCAGACACTTCTCCCCAACGCCTCGAAATAAAATTCACTTTCTTCTTCTATAATTGAATCAGCTTCGGCTCATATTTTTTCCTTCTTAGTCTTTCATCAATATTTCTTCAGATTCCTATTTATTTCATAATAGCTCGTAAGAAGAAGTTACAGTGATATAATGCTGTATTAATACCTTCTCAGGTGTAATGATCATGTGTCCTGTCCACCAAAAGAAGATTTATCTTCCCCTATCAATTATTTTTTTTTTTTATACTTTTCTACAATCCTTAACGTAATAATATTCTAAACGAATATTTTTTTTGAATTTATTTATTTAATACCATATCGGCCTGGTGGGCCTTACGTGGTCAATGTAAGAGGTAGGTTTTTTTTTTTTAACAATTAATTATGGGGTAGTATAGTCTCATACAAAAGATACACCTAACTACGTACAGTGTTATAAATAAAAAAAAATTAAGAAAAAATAAATAAATTAAAAGAATAATTCTTAATTAAAGATAAAATAAAGTTTTTTATTTATTTTATTTATTTGTTGATATTTACAACTGTATAAAAAAATACAACCAGTAAATTTGATCATAATGACATAATGATATGATACAGGATGTAGAGAAACTACCCAGTAGTAGAACTCTAAAAACAGTTTACAATATAAGGTCACGAGGCCATCTTCTTTTCAGGCGCCTCGGAGGATTGCCAGGAATGGAAGAGGAAGCAAGGTAAAAAAATAAAGTTAATAACAAAAACAATAACATTTAAGGATTTATCAAAATAACTAATTTAACTTCCAATTAAAAAAAAAAAAAAGAAATTGAATTTAAGAAACAAAATGAAGAGAAAAAAAGAAATTAAAATAAAATAAAACTTTAGAGTGACAACTTTACTGAATATTTATAAGTACTTTTAAAATTTTAGTTCCTGTTTTTTTTGTGTTGGATTATTTTTCATTTATCATTGAATTAAGTTTTATTCCAATAAAAGCCGATAAAATTTATAATTAATTTATTGCGCAATAATTATTAGATTAAGATAATACAAAGGACACTCATTAATAGTCATGCTTCCTAGTTTGTAACTTGGTAAAATAATATGGATTAAAACCCTTCCCAGTAGGATTTTCGGTTCATTTTTATGAAATTAATTAAAATGTAAATAATGAGTATACATGGACTTCAATCAGTGTGGATAAGAAAGATATGTAGGCAGCTGGGGTTCAGGGCCAGACGTTTCTCATCTATAAGGTAAAGTATCCGTACCTAGTGCGGTCCATTATGATTATTTAAAACGCAACAGCATATAACAATGGGAGGTTTCAGCCATTGACGACGCGGTGTTAACTGTTTGATACTACTATCAAAAAGACAGTGTATGTGATGTCATACAATAGTGATAGTTGTTATTGTGATAGAAGCTACAACAACGCTAGCTGCCAAATACATACGCCTTTGCAGTGATCTGTCGGTCTTTATCCATGGTAATGGCAATAGGGAAGTAAAGCCTCATTTTCATACATTGTGCTTTACTTATTTCTAAATATGGAATAGATTCTATTCAATGTATTTAACCTTATGGACATTGATTTTGATTGGATAGTAGCTTTTACTTTTGTTTATCTACTACCTGATCATTTCTCATATCAACCAACAAGCTACCACCCGGTTCTAACAGAAGCAGGAAGGTCGAGTTTTCACTCAGATGAGCAGTCACAAAAGTCGGCCCTCCCAGGCAGAATTCAAACCGGTGTTGCTACATTTTCGAGGCTGCTACGCAATAACAACAACTTCGCCTACAACAGCCCTAGATTGAGTAATAGCTTTAATGATCATTATTCCAAATGGCTGTATGTCAAGAGCTACAAGTTGTTTTCTGCCACTGTATGGAATGAACACTGCAACACTGCTCTACTTTCTTCTTGACAGTTCCACCCCGAAAGGAAACTTTCACTGAGTAAATGATCGTTAAAGCAATATTATAATAAATTTCTTTGAAAAAATAAAATAATATGGACATTAATAACCAACCGTCTTCATATGAAAGCAGGCCTCTTTTTTTACGTTTAGCATCATCTCCATGTTTGATGTTTGAATGTCTGCAAATTGTTAATCGACTGGGAGCGGGTATATCGATTCCTAGCGGGAACCAGGAGCGATGTTTGGTAGCCTTCTGATGAGGGCTGTTCCATTTACATAGCTGTCTCGTTTGTCTTCCTCTCTGGTCATTACTAGAACTCCTTCTGGTCGATAGATCGTTAGGCAGCGGTCTGCCTGTATGTCTGCCGATCCCGCTCTGTCTTCTCTAGGTCGTGTGCGAAATCAGGATTCGGCTCTTCTATATGTGCAGATGAACCCACTCCCTAAGATATTATAATTCCTTGAATAAAATTGATAAATTAGAAGGATTTGTGATTTGGTAGTGTAACAATGGCCGTAGGAAAATGGAACCTTGTCTGAAACCAAGAGATTTTTACTAATCTTATATTGGAGTAATTTACTCCTGCACTCTAACGATTATGTAACAAAACCTGGTTCCACCCCATAAGCCGCTGATACAAGATGATAAGAACATATTCCATCGCTGGTCGCACGATGGTTGGGCGTATCATGTGGCCGTGTGTCCAACAACAAGCACCCAATACCTAGTCCATCTTTTGCGAATCTTCGCTCCCGTTTTGCAGCAAACATTGATAGCATCGTGTGGCTGTAAATTAGATTAGTGCTTCCTAATCGATACAGTGTGTATTTTTTCCATTGAAATATATATTTATATCTTAATTATATACTTCATATGTCAATTATATCGTTCCAAGAGACTTAGAATCTTCCAAAAATGCATAATGACTTATTCGTGTTCTTTACTGACCGAGTCCCTAAACATCTGCTTAAAGTATATGAGATTCATTTGAGAGAGATTCATTGAGATATTGATCTCAGAGATTTTATTTCGTTGTAACCCCCTTGGCCCTCCCTTACTGTTTAATATAGATAAATTACCTAATACCTTAGCACACCATGTCATGTTGCTATAACTGATGGCTTAGTAACAATAAAAGCTCACAAACGTTCAAATCTGTTCCGTACTATTAAAAAATAGTATTTAAAACGTCTTTAAAATATGATATCAGTCTTATTAACGTTTTTTTTTCAAAATCACTAGGCCTTTTTTTTTACAAAATGAAATACTTGTAACTTCATCACAATTTGCCACTCGGCTTAGACCACAATTCCAGAAAAGGCCTTGACAAATAATGCCGGAATCTCAAACAATTGTGATTTTCACATCATATTTTAAACGATTTTTCTTTTATCCATACAAAAATAAATAAACACAGGTTGCCGGCCTTATGAAATTTTGTAGTCCACCGCAATCACGCCATGTGCCCCTTTCGCCCTCCTTCCTCCTCTAAAACTTGTGCTTGTAGAGAAAAAAAAAACTGATGCATATTTTCATGACATTAGGTATTGTAATCAAAGTGACTGGCTTCTTTCATTAAATCCCTAGAACATGGATTTGCTTTTTAATCATTCAGTAAATGGGTACTGTATTTAACAGGAAAATGATTTAAAAGCCAATGTATTTTATTAATACTTGGTGCTGTGAAGTTCTCAAAGAAGTTTTAATTTGGCACATCACCAATAAAACAACCCGCCCACCAGAATTTTTTCATTACATTTTCAATATATATTATGTTATATTATATGGATTATATATTATAATCCTTAACGTATTAATCAATAATCTTAAAAAATATTTATAAGTATTTTAAAAATATTAAGTTCTGTTTTTTGTAATGAATTGTGTTTTTTCATGTATGATTGAATATAATTTAAGCCGATAAGATTTATAATTAAATTATTGTGAAATAATTAAGTTATCAAGGACGCTCTTTAACTTTCATGAATCCCAGTATTTAACCTGAAAAAATGATATGGGTTAAAATTCTATTCAGTTGGATTATACAAGTATACATGGCATGATGTATTAATATGTATTATTTTGGATAGAAAAAAATCTACTATAATTATAAAATGCCAAATGTATACGCCTTTAACTATTTTATCCAAATCCATAAGTTTTCCATTTTAGTTTGGCACATCATCAATAAAACAACCTACTCCTCAGTATTTTTTTTTCATTATATTTTCAATATATTATTTTTGCTATTTTTTCCAAGTTACACTCCATTCATCATCTGAATTTTCCATCACTGATTTTGAAAATACTTTATGCCGGAACCAACTTTCTTAATCTCCTTTACTCTCACTTTAACTGAAATATTCTCAGTCCATTAAAGTTTTCCATTATAAGTAATGACAAAAGTAATAGAATACTTTATCAAACATCATAAAAATGTTTCGGTTTAAGAAATACATCCTAACTATATGTTATATAAAACAAATTTAAAACATACAATAGCAATTATAATTGTATTTAAAAAGAAATTGAAACCCTCTTGTTACTTTCATTTACCTATATAAGAAATATATAGTAAGTGGAGGTATTGCTATCGAAAAAAAGTTTTTATTTATTTGTTTGTTTAAAAAAAGAATATTTTTTGTTTAAATGTAATTCATCCATTATAATTCCCAGATCATTTATGAAATCAGTTTGTATTTGGACTATATATTGATTAATAACTTTTTTAAAAAGTTTATTTCATTGTATTTCGAAAATATTGGAGTAATGTTTAATAAGATTTTTCTTTATTAATTTAAAAATAAAGTTTATTTACTTCTTCCTATCATACGTTTATTACTCAAAAAATGCTAATTTATTTTTGAGGAAATATTGACAAACAAAAATAAAAAAAAAAATGTTAAAATACTAGCAATGTTTCATATATATAGATTTACAACGAATACTATAATATCACTGAGTATTTGCAGGCATATTTTAAAAAAACATACGAGATAATTCATTTCCATATTCCGATTTATTAGTAAGAAGGACTCTTTACTGAGTGACCCTCTATATATCTTATATATACATACATCTTCTAATAATTAGCTGTTGCAGATTTCTGTTTCTGTTACTGTATCTGTGAGTAAATCCTATCGGTTTCGGAGCCTTCCTGGGGTTCATCCAGTTTCTTTCAATTGGGGAAAAATCTGGCAGTTGAGCGTGATTTGGAACAAAGCCGTTGTTCATGAGTACTTACCAAGTAGGTACCCAGAAGATGATTAGAAAATCAACAAAACCCCAAAAAGATTGATCACATATCTCAGCTACGACTCGAGGAAAATAGTTAAATAATGGAACAACCTGTTTGTGTAATATGAAGGGATGAAGAGTGATGTTCATTGAGTCCACGATAACATGCAATGCGGAATTGTACACGCAAGACTCGAGATTTTTTTTATTTTGTTCTTTTTTAACCTCCATGTTTTAATCATATCATTCAAACATTATAACTTATTGAATCCATATTTTGTTGAACAGATGGTGGGACATTCCCAGCACCTGGTGGCGGGTATCCACGCTGCTAGTGGGCATCGGGTCTGCGCTGTCCCTGCTAGTGGCCGTGGGCCTCGTCAGTGCCTTCTGTGTCAGCGATGTCGTCCACACCCTCACCACCAGGATATCAGGAGCTCTTCAGCTCTTAGCAGGTAAGCTATTTTTATTATTAATTATGTGTTTAGACAAATTGAAGGATTGTGGATATAATCCCCACTTGCTGTCAAAAAGACTTTTATTTCCTTTGTATTACATGAGGAGGTTAGACTTGATGAGAGAAAAGTAACCATTTTGCTAATACGATATTATTTTAATGTCTTCCTCTGCCTATATCATATTTACACTCCAGTATTGACAAAATTGTGCGGAGTAAATAAACAAATAGATACGAAATAAAATCTCATCGAAAACAAAATTGTCACATGTTCCCATTTACTTCTAAGCCACTCATATCCTCATTTCTTTAATACCTACCTACCTTTTTGATTATATATTTTTTAAATACTATATAATTATCAAGAATCTTATTAGAACTAAATGATTATTCAGTTATTTAAAACATAATAACATTATTGTTATATAACTTAAGGGTAGATGTTTAGGGTTAAAGTAATAAATTACTTGAGAAAACTGATGAAAAACAAGAAAAACTTTTTTTTAGGTTGATATATAGGTTACTGATATATACAGAATAATTTTCATTACCTATTAATGATATTGGTTTACCCAAAGTTCCCACTTAACACTGCCAAGTATTTATTTTATTATTGATTTATTTGTTTAAAATCATTTTAAATCAAAAGATTAGACTAAGTACGTCGCGAAATTTAGATACTATAAGGATAATAAATTCTGGACGAAATTGCTTACGTTTGAACTTGGGCAGGTTTTGATTACACAAGCTTGGTCGTAACTTTTGTATTTGTCCATCGCGTAATTTTTCGTTCCAGACTTTATTAACTGTTAAAATTAAAAAAAAAAAAGTTATAAAAAAATTAAAATAAAGATATTGATTCATTTAAACCAACCCAAATATATGGTAGAAATAGAACTATTTCAATTTTTTAATGCTTTATTTGTGACTGAAAATGAATAAAAAATTCAATATGGAATAGAACTCCATGAATATATTCAATTCAGTTATCTTTTATCATTTTAATATGTGAACGGAACAATGGAGTATTTATATTTCATTCAGCGATCATTTGCCTCCAGCCAAGCAAAATAAATCTTCAATTGGGACTCCAGTATATATGCATCCTATGTTTTATACGCATTGTCCCGCTGGAGCCGTTTCATCCATGTGAAATATGCACTAATTCCCAATCCATGGATAGTTTATCGTTCCAATATCCGTCAGCCGCAACATTTCATCTGACCATAATTTCAGAAGGTTTCGGTTTGAAAACAAATTGTTTTCAATATTAGATTGAGGGTAAGCTTTGTTTCTACGTCTCAATACCGGTATTTTATTTTATTAAATTAAAAAAAAAGTATTTAATAATTATGTTCATTCTACTTTTACTTCATCTTCATTCATATTCATTTGTATCACTATTTACTGCTTGTTCTTATTTATTCATCAGATTATTTAATTGGTCTGCAATATCAGCTAGATCTTTTCCTCATTGAAATAGTCTGACAGGGATTAAATCCCGAATTTTTAAGAGATCTTCTTCTAAAATACCTTTTAATTTTGTTTATTTGAAATAATCCAATACATCATGCGTCTCTCATTGTTACTTGTAATGAAAATTGACATTATAAAATTAGATAAATAACTGAAAGAGAAAAAAAACATATCCACCTGGTTAAAAAAGAATTACTGGAAAGAAAATCTTATTTATAATGGTTCTTTATTACTGTACAGTTATATAGATGTATCGTTTGCTATTAGAAAGCCTGACTTTTATAAATATCTTAATGATATCCTCAATAATACCTACATCCGTGCATCCACTTATTAAGTTATATTAATTATATATAATTATTTACATATTCCATTTATATGTGTAAAATATTTTTATGAATTTTAATATTTTTCATGATATTATTTTTACGTTTTAGAGTATCATTATTTTAGTGTATCTTCCTATAATTAATTCCATATTATGTTCATATTTCATAAAATTATCTATATAATTTACTAATATATCAAAATGCCCTCTTATGTATCTATTTTATTTTCATTCTCGTTTTTATAATTTTTTTAGTGTTTTTGTTATTTTTTTTTAAGTTAGTACCATGATTAAAACGTAAAATAAACTACGTAGTTTTGAATCTTGAAAATTAGTCTATAAAACAATTCTATTGTGACGTTTCACAACTTGTTTGCTTAGCCATGCCCTGCAATGAAAAAACAGTTATTTTCGTATGTTTAAAACAGTTTTATATTACAGATTATGAAAACTTCTGAATTATTTTTCAAGATAAATGTGAAAGAAGAAAGCTATAATGTTTAACGTTCTATAGCAAAAATTATTTTTATAAATATATATTAATCATATAAATATTCAGTTTGGAATAATGAATGATATGCATACTATAAAAATTTATATTTCTAATTATTCTGCCTGCATTTTACCCAACCTTAAATTTTATTGGTATTCGAGATTAAATAATTTCATCCCGGTTATCGTGAACGAATTAACTGATATTAGATTCATTTGATGATTTTTTTTTTTGGTCTTTATTTCTATTCTTTTTTGTAAGTCTTTTTTTTAATAACGAGTCATAATTGTTTGTTTAGTGTTTTTTAAGCTGTTTCATAAATGTAAGACGAAATCGTTATTAAATTGCTTATTTATTCTTTACACTCATTTACTAATCACTCAGATGGACTTTCCGAACATTTTTTTATTATATGTTAGAACACGATGTAGTCTCGATGGTACCTTCATTCGTTTTATTAACTAAAGGAATTGAATGAACTTTTATTTTAATGCATGAACATTAAATTTAACATGAATACAAAAATGATATATAATGAAAAGTATAGTTACGTTTCAATAGCTCTTTTATTTATTATTATTTTATTAATATTTGTGATAGTGAGAGTTTGAATGTTTTCATTTGTAACATTGTATGCAGCCTGTATTTATAATTATGTATTTTTTGAGGAGGTGAAGTGAAGGCAAACGTGACTTTGAATTTTTATCAAATTTGGTGCTTGAAGTGTACATTGCCCCTAGTCTGCATGTAATTACATAAGTTCATTAAAACGGTTCATATAATTGATTTTCTTTGCTGTATAATATAAATATTTTCCCTATAGGTTAAATGCCTACGAAATCTTCAACGAATTTTTTTTTTTTATTTGTATCTACTATTGTCAGTTAACTTTATTTTTAAATATGTAAGCTGATGTGTACCCTGAGCTAATTACCGGTAATATACTTAGCCATAAGTTTTTTAGAACTATCTATCTCCATTGTCAAAGGGTTTGGATATTGCATCCTAGAAAATTTATTTTCCCATTGTGGACTGGTAGTTCAAATTGTTTACCTCCAATATTTTAAAGTGGTTGGAGTTCATTTTCATATTAATCGCTTGTCAATATAATTTTTATAAGATAAGAATTAATCATTTGAAAAAAAAGTTAATTAAATAATTAAAAATGTGGAACGGCATTATTAATCTAGAAAACATATGAGTAAAAAATAATTACAATATTTTTTTTAATTTCTTATTTGTTTAAATATTCGTATTTCAAAATAATTATATCTTTAAGATTTCAAAGTTTTTCTTCATATGCGATGCTATTATGACGCACAAACGTACTAATAAATATAACAAAATAAAAAAAAATGTGCTATTAAATAAATCTTTAAAAAATAACTATACACTTCTTACGTATTGTATCTTGAATCTAATAAAAAATTAAAAGAAAAATTAAATTATTATCAACTGTTTGGTAGACAAGTAATGTAATTTGACCTTATTCCTCCACATTCACTTGTTAACATAAAATACACTAAAAAATCCTAAACCATTCGATGAGAATTGTTTTGTTGCATTAGACAGCTGCACTATAGGACTGTAAGCATAGTTTTATTCTTAATAATAATATTTCATAATATTTGGAGGACCTTTAGAGCTTATTATTTCTAATTAAACTTCCCCGCTAGAAACTGTTGCCTAGGGACAAGAGGAAACTCAATAACATACTATCGCGTAGAAGTCCAACATAATTTAAATTCAGTCTGAGCTACAGATGCGACATTAATTACTCAGTTAAGATAATTTATCATTCTAATGGCATTTAATTATATCATAATTGATGAGACTAAATAATTATCCAGCATTAATGACATCCCTTGTGAACTTATGTTTATTCAGACTAATGACACTTCAGTGAAAGTGATATTAGTCTTTATAATAGTCTATTTTATGGAATTAATAAAGTTATATATAATAAAGTTCCATAATGAGTAGAAGAGCAGAATATGTTTATTTAATTTCTATTACTGTAACATATTTTTGAAAACTCATTGTTTCAATTTGCTGACTTGTTTGACTTTTGATTAAAGTTCCGGAGATAATAAACTAAATAGTGTGACACTCGTGAAGCAAAGTAAACGTTTAACATTAGTCCTAATTTCTTATTATAAATTAGGATTGAACATTAGTCCTCAATTTAAATTATTAGTTAAGTCAAAACCCGAATTTTGACCTAGAATTTTAGAAGATTTGGTTTATACTTATTTATAAAACTCTATAACAAAGCTCATCAAGTAATTTTGTTTCCAAAAGGACAGAACTTATAGTTGGCTTTCTGGGTTGGTTGCAATTTCCAGTTAAGGAATTTAGGTGGCATTTGGTGAAGTATTGCTCGTCTAGAATGCGGTTTCCCGCGGCAAACCCTCAATGCTCTTAATACGTTTTAAATAATATAATGTGTTTAAAACTACGTTATTAGACCAGTAAGTAAAATGTTTGAACTAATCTAATTTTATTATTAATTTTAATTAAGTTCTTTGTAGCAGTCAGTGCTTACTCGCCCCATTGGTACAAACTGTCAGTTTATTTTATAATAATTTTAATTCAGCTAATATTTATGTCCTAAAATGCAATGATTAGAAGAATAAATTCATAAACTATTTGTATATATGCCTAAAATTAGGTGTTTGCTTATAAGCTGGGTTATGTGTTTAGCATGTTCTTTACTTCTTTTTTTAGTTATTTCTCTTTGCTATATATTATATTTTCAAACAATGGTAATGAAGATCAGAGAGCAGATTCACACTATATTTACAGAGATATAAAGTAAATTATAATAAAATAATACATAGGAAAAAAAGAAACAAAAAGTAACTTAAAATAAAATAGCAGCTTAAAAACATTCATTCCTATTTACAATACTTAAATTCAGCTTGGAGAACTCCAAACTGAGAGCTTGTCCCCACTTTTGAAGTAAAATTCTGAACTCTAGAGATCCCAGCGCTCAACTACGTCACTGGTATTAAAAACCAGCGGAGGCTGAAAGAGGGCGGTAGCCGTGGTTTTTACTTTAATGTAATTAGAACTTACTCATTGTACACTAACGATGACGTACTCTCCTCCAACGGCTAGCTTTCTTATATTGTATTTATTTCGATTTATAAGAAACAATAATTTCTTTATCATTGAACTCCTTAACCTGCTTTTCACAAACCAACCATTGATCACCAGAACCCACCTTTATTCATATTCCGTCACATAGAACTTTCTTATTCTCTCATTCGGAAATTCATACCTTTCTATATTTGTTCCTCCCTTTCCTGAGTTTCTTTCTATTGTCAATTATTCCTTTATATCTTCAAAATGTGTAAGCTTGACGATTAAGACGCCACTATGTTTGATTGTGTTTTAGAGGAATTTGGTCGCTGAATAAAGAGTTTTATTTATTTCACTCTGTTTCAATATACGTATATTTTTATGTTTATGTGTTTATTGTTTACTGAGTAGTTATTTTACTATCTCAACCTCCAGCTTTGACTTCGCTATCCAAACCTTCATCCTGGTACATGAGTACATTAGCATGAGCCGCGGTCAACGTAGTCGGGGATCACCGGAGTCGCAGGAACCACAGGGTTAGTTTCTGGAATCTTCAGGACCGCTGATCTCATTTATACCAGTCATTAATGTTTTCCATATCCAGGTTTTAAAAATAAAAGAAAACAAAAATAACTAAGGAGTACAAAAAAATAAAAACATTTCAAAAACTATGAGTGAAAAAAAATAGTAGAACTTGAGAGATATCAGATAAAAAATATTATTTTCAGACAAAAATCAGATAAAATATTATTGACCATTGATTAATTATTTTACTATGTCAACGTTTCAGTATGATGTTCAAGCCTTCATCAGGGCAACAGTTACTGAAAATATCACTATACTATAAAGCGGCATACTTATTTTATAACGGGGCTATTATTTTTTTCTTCTAAAAATGTACGATCATCTTCTGTATTACTCCAATTTTAAAGTCTGCTTGCTATTTTATTCCGTCAGAAAGTAATATATGTCACTACCTATGACCTGGAACTGGGCAGCTATTACAAGATACCAAGTGATCTCGGCCACTGTAATGCTTGTTATCGATTCGAGCCACTAACTAATGGAGAGAGGTTCAGTTTGACGAGAGCAGACACCCCGCCTGTACTAGATAACTAATCCGCTTATGGGTTCCCTGTTACTCCACCGTTGACAAACCTTGGACCTCTTGATCCAATACTCAACCTACTCGATGGGATGGTAAAAGTGTCTGTGTACAGAAGTAATCTGACAGAGGTGATACATTGTGTAATTCAATACCGAAATCAAATTAAGTTTCTCGTTATTACTTGTTAAAATAAATATTTATTAGTTGTATGTATTTTCATTCTGAAAAAACCTCTTTCATTAAAGTTTTAATAAAGCTTTTATTGCTCTCTAGTTACTAAGGGAGAGGAAAGTAAATTTAAATGTTTTTTTTAAAATTAAAAACATACCTTATTCCCTACATGGATTATGTATAATTTTTACATTTTCAATATATTTTTTTTATTTTATTGGGAGTTATTATTTCGCCCTAATATATTTTATTTAAGGTAACTTACTTCCTTAAAAAATTAAGAAATGATACACATGTATACTGAAGTAACAATGATTTATTATGGCCCTTAATTTTTCTTTTATACATTATCTGTGTTATTTATATAGGGAGTTAGGATTAAGGGTGTCTGTGCCATTTGTCATGCCATACCTCTCACCTACCAATTTATGAACAATTTTCGTATACTCAAAATAATAAAAAGTAATAGCTCTCTTGTTACTAAGAGAGGGGAGTGTAAATTAAAATGTCATTTTTTTTAATTTTAAAAAAAGCCTTATTTCCTGCATGCATTATGTATAATATTTATATTTTTTAATTTTATTGTGAGTTCTTCTTTTTCGCTAATATATTTTATTTAAGGCAACTTGACTAACCAACAAAACAAAAACAAAATAGAAAATTACATCTTTAGCTAAAAATAAAGAAATATAAAATTTATATGTCTCTGTTCTTCAAACTAAAATACTAATTCCTTCTATTCATGATAATTACTAAAGCTATACACAATCATAA
Source organism: Halyomorpha halys (assembly GCF_000696795.3). NCBI lineage: Eukaryota > Metazoa > Arthropoda > Insecta > Hemiptera > Pentatomidae > Halyomorpha > Halyomorpha halys. Next base: position 563,794 of record NW_027112807.1, read on the forward strand.
CAAATGCCCTGTCAAAATTTTAAAAAAATAGGCAAAAAGAAAAACTTCTTCCTGCGTTTTAACTATTCACAATGTGTACGATATATCACACATACATTAATAAACATAACACCTGGAAAGAAAAGAAGGATACAGGAAATGTACTCATGGCCTGAGGCGAGAATACTCCAGGTTAGTATTGTGCCCCTGACATGGGAAGCTTCAACTGTTTAATGTGAACATTTCTTCGCTTTTTAGGCCCAGAAACGCTCTTAATGATAACTACATTGTGTTCCCTTTTAATAATCACTCGGAAAGGCCCTCGTACCTGTAGAATCTACTCACCAAGAAACGATCGTCCTAATATCCACTTTTCCCTTAATATCTTGGGACGTTGGACTTATGGCGCGTCTATTCTAAAATTGTGGGCTTTTCAACGATACATAGAATGTCTATTTTACTAATCCTATTTCCGGAAATGTGTTTTCAGCCTGGAACAAAAATATTTCCTCATATCTCTTTATGTTAATTAATAAAACCTTTCATAGTTCATATATAATAATTTTTGTACTAGCTTTAAACTGACATGGTCAATTAATCCAAACAAAGGTAATTAAAGGTAGTTTGGAGGAAGATTTTTTTTAAATCCACATTTAAGACTATTTCAATAAACATAAGACCTTTTCGATATAAAAGAACTCTTACTTTTATATTGGCATACTGAGTTTAAATAAAATTATTATAGTCCTTTTTGAAAAATCGGAAAAATGTGAAAATCCAATTCTATAAAGTGGCATTACCGATCAGTCAATTTTATCGAAAAAATTACTGTCACGTCCCTGGATATACCTGTCTCAGTTATTTAATTTCAGTTTTGTGCGAATTTTTACTTTTGAGCTAGGCTTACACACAGATATACCATTTTGTGATTACATATAAACAATTCTCAAAGAATATTTCATATATAGGTAAGTGTAAGTAAAAATAATCTAGGTAATTTAGGTGCTATTACATATTTCAGTAATAAATTATATACTCATTACAAAGCAGGTCTCTATAATTTATGAGAAATGATTCTGGAAATTTCCATTACTTCGATAAAATAATTATAACTTACAACTAAAATGTATTGTTTAGTAAAATTGTACAAACATAATACAATTTAAACACAATTTTATAAGTTTCTCCTTATTTACGAAAGTCATCTTTATCAAATGTATTGGGAATTGACGAACTTAAGCTCTTCCAGAAAATAAAAATAAAAAAAAAACTTTACCGTCCATAAGGTCTACATACAACAATAGTTTAAAAGAGGTACAAGTGGGTACAAAAAAATACCTACTGCGACTGGGATTTTAGTAGTTTGTGAGAGTTTGGATTGATAAGCACATTAAACTTTAAACTATTTTCATAAAGAAAACTTGTTTTTTTAAATTCTGTGAAATTAAAAAAAAAGAAATGAAAATGGCAAAAACCTGTTTATCTATTCAGATTAGAAGCTCTTAGTAATCGGGAGCACAACAATATGGCCGGCAATGGTGGAGATTAGTTACGCTGCATTGACTTATAATTGCTAGATGCTTGGACTTCACTAACCCTAGAGCAATCTCCTGGTATGTATATTAATGCATTCCAGCTTTTGCCTCTAATTTCGCTACTAACATTTGTTGTAATATCTTATTAGAACCTTAATATTTATCATTTTGGTTAAAGAATATTTAAAAATAAAACTTATATGGTGCATACATAATACAAAAACATGAAATGATTTAAGCTCTTGGGAAACTGTGTTATACTAATTAATGAAATCTTTGTTAAGTTGCATTGGTCGTAAAGATTGTTCAAGCCTCGATAGAAACTTCTCTTAATGTGTTCATTTTTAATAGGAAAATATCTTTTGATTCTTATCTCTAACTATGTTCATTTCTCTCCAACGTTTTGGCCCTGATGCTGTTATCAAGAAAAACCATAAATTTATATGTTTTCTACATTTCACTCATCACATAACACTATATTACTACAATAATCCTTAGCAATTGATTTATCCAAGTATTTAAAAACGTTTCCTATAGCTGACTACTATGCCCAAGTAGTTTTTCGTTACACAAAACAATAATAAAACAAATATATTTATCAATTTATATCATGGAATAATTAATTAGTTAAATTATTTCAGATATAAAAAAATATAAAATTATTAATTTAATTGATACAAAAATAAATTAAATGTAGTATTTACTAGAACTGTTGGTAATAGAATCCTATCCTAATCAAGGAAGATTTTTAACAAGACTGTAAAATTGTATATTGTACAAACAATATAATTATGAAATGATTAAAGATATGAAATATGAATATAAATAATTTTATGTAGATAACCATTTATTTTTTTTTAATTTATCGAACTAAAATGTTATGATATTAATTGATAAATATATACGACTTGGGCAATGTAGCCGTTGATAGAAAAACAATTTAAATACTAAGACAAATAATTGTAAGGTATGAATTATAAATAGAGTGAAATGTTAGTCAAAAATATGAATATTTTAGTTTTTTTTTGTTACAGGCCTGAAGATAGAAACATCAGTGAGACTTTAACAAAATGAGAGATAAGGATTATAAGATATTTAAGTTTTATTTTATGTTGCACTAAAACCAAAAAAAAAAAATCATAGATAATATATTAATTAATTATATTATCAATATATTTTTTATTTAGGATTGAAACAGCCTAAAGTTTCTTTTTAGTTCGTATTCAACCTCTGAACTTTCTCCAGTAATTTTCCAGAGCACATAACTTAGGAATTTTCAATTAGTTACGGGTTATGATGAATGATGGATCATGTTTAAAAATTATGATTAATATTATTAAATTGAGTGAATAGTTAATATAATTTTTAGAAAGCTGATTTGATTTTGATTTTTTTTCTTATCATTTCCGAGCGCTTTGGCCATAGTTGAAGGTAAATTGTGTTTTTCGTGCGTTAGAGTTTACATGTTGTTGCAATGCGTTTTAGTGTCAATGATGTGTTACAGGTTTCAAAACGTGTTAATTCCACTTCTCTCATGGGCATCCATGGGTAAAGGATGTCCGATTCTTTTTCTTCTCAGAAATACTTCTTAACACCTGGTTCTTTGGAAAAAGGTTTTCCATGAGAGCTTGTCTTATTTGATTTCTTATAGCTTGCTGATTAATTTTTTTTCTCTGTTCTCTTCAGCCTCCTTATTCTCTGAGTTCCTTACGGCAATAGTTATCAGTGAGCTTAGAGTCATCTGTTCAGAAGGGAATGCCTAATATTACTTGATTTTATTAACAAATTTAAGTTTGTAGGATAAAAACCTTAATTTAATCATGTCTTCAGTTTATTTTCAATATCCTTAAAATTTGTTCGTAAGACTTTATTTAAACCGATATTATTATCAATTAATATTCTCCATACTTATTATATACAATAACCAATATTTCTCTCATAGATATATATAGTCCTGATTTTACTTTTTGTTAATCCCCAAGAATTTTAATTTTTATTTACTAAAAAATTTACTAAGCAATTTTGTAATATTTTAAAAGAAATTTATTTATTGTATATTTAATCTTTTCAAATTTTTGAGACTGGTATTTATTGTTAAATAAATTAATTGGTATTTACGCTAAGTTTCAACACTATTTATTATTTCATCAACTGTCCAACGTTTCGTCCTATTCAGCCATCTTCAAGGAAAATCTTAAATATAAATTTAGACCTCACATCTAATTATTTAAAATCTTATTGCAAGCTAATCTGGCCAAGCCATTAATAACAATCAAATTACCCTATTTTGTCACAATTTCATTAATTTTTAAAACGTTTAACTTAGATCAAATCAACACTATCAACTATCTTATCACTGTAATATAAGATAGTTGTTAGTGTTAATTTGATCTTAATTAAAAGTTTTAAAAATGAATGAAATTGTTACTAAAACTGTTAATAATGACCTGGGCAAAATAGCCTGCAATAAGTTTTAAATAATTAGATGGGATTGGATGTAAATTTATATTAAGGATTGTCCTTGAAGATGGCCGAAACGTTGGACTGTTAATGAAATAACAAAGAGTGTTGAGACTCAAGAGAGATTTATTTAACAATTTATTTATTTTTTTATTGCGAAATATAAATAATTCGTATGACCTTATTCAACATTATGCTAAAACTATGGACTTATAAGCAAAGGACCGTCCGTTAACTGGGGCTTGTTTGCAGGAAGGTCCATCCATCATTGTTCCCTTTCTATTGTTTTCATCCCTCCCCTCCCACTTCCAAATTTACCTACTCTTCTATTGTTCACTTCTCGAGAAACACCTACACCTTCCAACGATTAGTTTGTTTACTGAATCAATGTAAATTAACTTAATTTTCCTTCAAACTCAATGCTTACTTTACCCGCTCTTAACATTCAGATTTAACGTACAATACCGTTACTACGGGGAAATGGAAAATATTTTTCATTTTCTATATCTCTTTACTAAAACAGGTGGGTGGACAAGATCTGTTCTTTACTTATTTATTATTATTATTAATTTTATTTCATTTTTCAACCTTTATTTAATCTCAACTTATTTCTTTAGTTCCCTTCTTTTGGTATATTAAATTTGGTTTTCTTATATCTGCTTTTCTATTTTGTCGTGTTATTACCCTTTTCATTTTTAACCTATTAGTTTAAGTATTTTTTTTATATATTCTTATCTTTGTCTATTTTATATTACAACTGAATTTATTTGTTATTCTTGTTCATTTGTTTATAATTTTCTTTTCACTTATATTACATGTTTTAACTTCGGCAAATAACTATTTTTTGTTTTATTCTGACCGCACCCCGACCATCTTCATAACTTAAAATAATACGTTCAATCATGTAAATATTTG
>NW_027112807.1:568757-591295 GCF_000696795.3 Halyomorpha halys
TATATATAAAATCTTGTTCGACCTCTAAAATTGAAAAAAAATAACGAGCTGTCAATTCAAACATCCCAGAACCCCGCCCAATAAATTCAAACAATAATTACCTTGCAATTATTTTAAGTTAACCAATTAGTGATCCTAAAGAATAACTCATGAAAAATTCTTGAAAGGATGGAACACACGGTATCCGTTTAAAGAACTCAGGTATAAACATTTAATGGGTACTTGGGTCTTCACACCCTACCTTTCCAATTCAAAGTTAATTTTATTTATACTGTTTAAATGCATGTGTAGAGTAGAGTATGTAAGAATTTCTTCGTACTTATCATTTATTTCCCTTTATACAAAAATATTTTAACGTTTTACTATTAAAACATTGTAGCTTACATTTCTTCATAATCCATTAGGTACATACTTTAAATACACTAAATAAAATTGTTTTTAGCTTTAAAACGAAAAATAAATTTGAACTCAATTGCATCGTTCTACTTATTAAAAAAATGTATTGACTCCGTTAATTTATGACATTTCATCACAATTTTATAAAGTGAAAAAAAAAAATAGATGAATGGGATCTTAAAAGCCTTTTTTCCTTCTATCGATCGTGGCTAAGTACACGCAGCACTTAGAGTAAGTAGGAACTTCGGCGAAAGTAGACCTTAAACTTAGATAATGGTTGGTTATTAAAGGATTTAGAACAGATTGCATTTTTTGTTCGAGAGTTCCACCAATTTTTACGTCACTAAGAGTAGAACAATTATGTTGAATCAGAAATAAGGTTTAAATAGGGATATATTACATATTTGTGATTAGATGCAGAACCTATTAAAAATAAATTATTTTGAATTAAAAAAAAATTATCACAACTTTTTTGCTTTTTTTAAACACCCTGATTTCCAATAGTCAAATATCACTTTGTTGGTAGTATCTGAGTCATTGCGTTCGTTCGGTACAATTCGATTCTATTATTTTTTATAGTGTCCTTAAAAATCATCACAACATATTGGGATTTTTACTAAATATTTTCGGAGGCTAAAAATAGTTAAATAATTTTAAATAAGTGTAATAATATCAAGGTAAAAAATTTATTTATGATTTTTTTTTTTGTAAACTTTTCGGTAATAGCTCATTGAACAAATCGAACGAAAAAAAATTAAATACAATTCTATTTTCTAAAAAATAACGTTTCTAACAAATGTTAAATAAATAATCATAATAATAATAAAGGCTCAACGAAACCAAAGGTTCGATGCCGATACTACCAATCGTTCTCTATCCTTCTATTGACGCCTCTCCAGTCTTAACTTAATACTTCCACCTTCGTTTCGGTTTAGCCTTGGAAAATTTTGAGATCACACATCATAAAACAAATAGATGCATTAAAATTAAAATAAAACCTCTATATGATATAATCCACGAACCATCAAGTCATTAATACAACTTTATTAAGTCAGCATATCAACTGTTCGTGTTTCAAAATAATTTATTTTGGCTTAATTAATTCGACCACCAACCTACACTTGTACCATGACCATCTTATATTTGCATACATCTTAAAGCTAAGTAGGTAAGAGTCGAATTGTCCCACTGTTTCCCACGAGGACTTCTTCATGAAGGTGCAAAAGATGCCATTAGGAGCCGAGGAGGAAGTACTCTCCCAGAGGAGCTATTTCCACAAGGAGGACCACTTACTTTTATTACCTGCACGTTCCATCGAGGTCGCGCAGCGGTTAAGAGAGGTCGCTATTCTATCAGCCTTGGGAACCTTCATCTCCTTTAGTTAGCTTTAGCCTCGCCAGAAGGAGTCTCGTTAATTTCTTCTTTGTCGTTAGTATAATGATTTTAATTATCTTGGTTTATTGACAACACGTGTACTTTTAATATAATGATTTTGTTTTTAATAAAAATAAAATAAAAATGAATGTCAAAATAAATTAGTTGTTATTTTAGAAATTCTAAAAACATATTATTACATAAATGTGGATAGCTTTTCTGGCTATTATTCTGGTTTTATTTAATATTTAATTCACTACCGAAAAATAGAACTTCTTTTCTCTTTAGAATCAATTTATACTTCTAATAGGCGAATGAATTTAGAATAAAATTCTTTTCGATCCTTCGAGATTAGAACTTATTTAAATTATTATTAATTAAATTACTTATTGTCTTTTTTTGATAAATATTTTACTCCTTGCTGTTAGATATCGTATGAGTATTTTAAAATATTCTGTAAATATATTACTTATGGACAGATTTTTTATTTTAAGAATGTTCATTTACAAACATAGGGGCAGAACTATAAAAGAATTTTTTAAAAAATGCTTTAAATCTCACGGTTTTTTTTTTAATCTAAAGTTTTTTTTTTATCTAACATATTCACCTAAAGAGATGGAATATAAAGGGAAAAAACAAGAAAAACCTTTTATTTAAAAAAAAAGCAAACATTTATACCGTTGATTCCGTTGCACATGTAATTCTGTATTTTTATTATTTTTTCTTTTTGTAAATTAATATTTACTTTGTTTTCATCCATGACAACAGATTTCTTCTTCTTCTTCTTTTACTGGCACTACAGGCGCATGAATCTGCCCTTGGTCTGCTCAACGAACACTAACCATCTTTCTCTATCTTTTGTAAGGGTAACTGGGATCACACTCGCCTCACAGCATTCCTCCATCGACCCATCCTTCGGCCTACCAGGTTGCCGCACTCCATCCGGAACGTAAATGTACAGTTTATGAGCCACTCTTTCCTCGCTCATCCTCTTTGCATGGCCCAGTCATTTAAGCATCTGTATCCTTATGTACGAGGAGAAGCTACATTCCTTTTAGAGCCCAAAAAGTTCACTTCTTCGCCAATTACCATTATCGCATACGGACCCTAAGATTCTCCTCAGAATTACTCTTTCAAACCTGTTAATGCTGTTATTGCTCTGGGTCCAAGTTTCTCCACCGTATGTGACGACTGGCCTTATTAACGTTCTGTACAGGGTGAACTTGGTGGTACGGCTAACAAGTTTGCTTTTGATTAGCTTTAAAATAGAGAAATAGGCTCTATTTCCAGCAGCAATTCTTCTTATACCTTCTTCTTCTGCTAAGATTTATTCAGACAAATAAATTAAACTATCTCTACGGCTTTGTGTCCGTAAATTTCCATACAGTAAATTTTTGTAACCGTATTGAATTAAAAAAAAAAACAATTAAATTATCATTAGTGTTCTAGAAAGCAATAAACGATTTATTAATTTTTTTAAATTTATTTTAAAGATCACACCAACCTAACAATTCTGGTTGAAAGTATCAAATGAAAACTAAAACATTCATTTATTAATTAAATTAAATTTATTTATAAAGATTTTTTTTTTCGAATGTTACTAAATAACTCTAAAAATATACTTGAATTATTAACTCCTCTTTCATTTTTTAAATTCCATAAAATTAAATTATGTTGAGTTTTAAACCAAAGTGAGCTCTGTAGGACCATTACTTTCCAACAACTTTTCTATTTTCCCACAGAAGTATTTTTTTTACGAATTTGTAGTAAGTTTAAGTTTCATTTCAGGCCTATAAAAGAAGGTTTATGGTCAATTTTTCTGTTAAAAATTGAGTGTAATAAGAAATATTGACAAGTCGAATTTATAAAGGAATATTAAGAAAGGATAAAACTTCATGTTGTATGATCATAAGTAGAAATTAATATTTACTTTTTCTCATCTGTGATAACAGATTAATTACTGCGAATAAATTAAACTATATGGCTTCGCATAGATAGAAAAATAAAATACATAACAAAAAAAATCAACCGAAAGATTTATTCAGTAAAACCTTTTTTCTTACATTAGTTAGGTGGAAGGAATCAAAATTTGACTTCTAGAAATCACTGGCGGTATGTTATCGTGTTATCTGTTAAAGTATCTCATGAGAATCACTTTTTTTATTCGAAGCTAATGGCTAACAAATTATTCAATTCCATACATTAATGTGTAACACCAAGTTCAGGATGGTTTTACTATCATTTTTAAACAAAAAAAAATAATTCATTAGAACTCCAATTAAATTTAAAGCACTTGACTATTGCCAAAGATTAATTTATTATCTATTGTTATTATTTTATAACAATTAATTAATTGTATTATTAGCTTATTTTATTTGAGTTGTTCTTTTGTATTCAAACAATTTTACTTTTTTTAAATGAGATCTACTTGCACCAATTTAAAAAAAAATCTGACACCGTTGTGGGCAACAGGTAATAGTGATGAATACTAAAATAAAATAAACTAAGAATAAATAAATAAATGGAAGAAAAAAAATAGTACATAAAAATCAATAACACCTCTCTTAAAATATATACAAACAGGAGGATACAGAAAATGAACATAATCAAACTAGGTGCATGAAAAAATAAATAAATAAATAAAAGAAAATAATCTCTAATGCACCAAATTAGTTTTTATAAAATGTTATGCTTATTTTTCAGGGATAAAAATTATTAGAACAAACCATTATCTTTTTATTTTATTAAACGATTTGCTTCCAGCAATAAGATATAAAGTACCATAATAATTCTCTAGCCAAATTTAAAGATTTTGAATAATTTATAAAATTTAACACATCCATTATTGTTACTTATTTTTTTTCATTTATAACTTCTTTTTTTTAATGGAAGATATTTGTATTTACTCGTATATACAAAACATTATTTATATATAAAATAAGTTATGATGCCTTGACAATTCTTAAAACTATACAAGTTTTGATTAAACTTCATCAAAGGACAAAACCATTTAAAGAAAAGGTGCAATGTAAAAACTCTCAACCTCTACCTTTGTTCGATTCAAAAGGTACCTTCCATTATTTGATACTCTTTAGGTCCAATATCACCTTTACACCGTTATAAAATGGAAATGATCGAATTTACACTTTGCTGACAAGCTCGAACGGAATAACACAGTTCGTGTTTTCGAATGTAAACAGCGTTGGAAACACTTGACTGTGAAAACCTGACTCTTACATTTAATCCGGTTTGTTCTAAAGGGGTGTGTTCTAAAACTCTTTTCTGTTTCGTTTAATTTGTACAACATTACACAATGTTGATATTACTAATACTTATAATAGTTCAAACAAGTTTTAATTTCAGTATTTAGCTTTTCTTCTCCCCTTCTATTCTCTAGAGACACATTTCAAACAAAAACAACTGTTTAAAATTGTCCACGCACCATATAGGTATCTATTTTATGCATATATGAGTTTAGTGAAGGCGCTTTTTTTATAGTTAGAAAACAAATATTTCTATTATTTCATTTTCTTTTTTCCCCCAAAATATTGGGCTGCTGTGGTAACAATGTTTACGCTTGCGCAAAGAAAAGTAATTTATATAATCTTCAAAATCGACATTGGGTGCCAGCTATGGTTTATACAAAAACCGACATTTTAGTAAACCGGTTATTCGAATAGTAATTTTTCCAGAATTTTTGCTCGAATATTCTGTAATTCGAACAAAACATTTTAACAGAAAATTTAGAGTGATTAAAAGCAGTTTTTGACTGAAATTATTTACTGTTCAATTTTATTGATAGTAAACTTTTTTTATGCAATTTAGTAGAACAAAGAAATAATAGTTGATTAGGATTAAATAACTTTAAAAACAATTATTCGTTGTTTATGCATAATTTTCACATATAAGGATGTAAATATTTTTATATTAGTGAAACGAGTTATTCAGCAAAGGGTTCGAATAAATAAAAACAATATATTTTAATATTTTTATAATAACCATATTATTTTTGAAAAAAACAATGTTATTAGATACAGATGGATACTTATTAAAAACAATTAGAAAATATATAACTGTGTATTATATAATATAAATTATAATCAAAGCCGTAAGACAAGAGTAAATAGAGTTTATGAATACATACTTATAAAAATCAATTGTAGTTTTAAAGACAATTAAGCAAAGGACCGAGTATTTTCTATTCCGGGAAATTTTAATACAAATTTGAATATTCTATTTATTTTTTTGTTTAATGAAATATGATTTCAGAAAACAGAGGACGTCTATCGATTTGCTATTTAACCGGGTCCTTAGTTTATTCACAAAATTCCCCGAAATAGAAAATACCCTCTCCCTTGCATCCGAATTAGGCTTAACTGTTTTTAAAGCCTGTTATAATAATTCGATATTTTATAGATATTTTCTACTAAAAAACCGGTTTTCGAATTTCATAATTTTCTCCAAAAAAAAAAAAAACCGACCAACCCTAGGGCCAGCCCATACAATCCTAACACTTCTATTGGTTAATATAAACGGTTACACCGTTGGTTTGACTGAACTCAAATTTTACGTGCAATTATATTTGTTTTGTTTTTTATTATCCAAAACGTAAAATGCTAGTAAAAATTTTTGATTCTCTGATTTTTTTTTTAATTTCTTCACTACTTTTGTTAGTGAAGAAGTAAAAATAAATATATTGTGAATTATATTAAATAATATGCTAAATTAATTATATTTGTTGCACTACACCTGTTAAATATGAATTGATTAACTTAATTAATTTTTTTTTGCCCTAGTTAAGTAATATTCCTTAAAACTGTTTATAAAAACTTTTACCACCTACAATTCTAAAAGTTACTCTCTCAGGTCAAATTCTTCTGCGCTTAGTGACTATTTACTTCGAAAAAATCCCGATGTTAGATAGGCCAAGATTAATGGTAGTGTTGGTGGCTGAGAGCCAAAACTTGGAAAACACCACTGCCTTGAATCGGGGCATACTTTCTGTGATTTCTGATCGAACAAAATAAAAAAGGAAGTTAAAGAAAAATCTCACTAATTTAAAAAAAAAAAAAAGTTGAGAAATTTATACTGATTTTTTACTTATATTTACATAAAATTAAATAATTGACGGAGTTCAGATTTTTAAGGTTGAATATATTTCATTTCTTTTTTTCTTTATATTTTATATACTTTTCAATAGGCGTAATAAAGTTATTTTACCAGACAGCTGAACTTTCAAGTTTTGTTAACGGATGCAAAACGAATTCATTTCCTTGGATTATTCAAAATGACACACAATGAAAAATATATAGGATTAAATACTCCATATACATTGTTAAAGATATTAATTGGATAAGGTAACGATGTATAACACAACACATTACATACATTTCACTTACACCTCCAAGTTAAAATTTATCCTTATCGTTTGTATATTTCATCGTTTAGAGCGGATAGTATAATTTTTACTTTTTTTTTTCTTTCAACGTTTATAGTTTTTTAAATATTTAAATTAGTATACTATTACATATAATAATCAACTTCATGAATGTCATCACGTGATATAAAACTAAAAAAAAAGTCGAAATATTCAAAAGATAATAAAATTTATGAATATTTTTAAATGAATTGTGTACCTCATAATTGTAATTGATGAAAATAAAATGACATTTATAAGTTATAACCACAATAATCTAAAATTAGGATTATACACTAACAATAAATTACATAATTACCTAAACAACATAGGAGGTAAAATAGAAATAAATTATATGTGTAAATATGTAGGGGTATACATCGGAGAAGTTAGTAAAATTAAAAACTAGAATTGAGCGACATAAAGGAAAATGCAAAACAACTTTAAAACCCTACATCATCGGGCCAACACAGCACTAAACTAAAACACGACTTAGATTTTAAAAACCCAATATATATATTTAAATAAATAATTAATCTTGCAATAAACATAAAACTAACAAAATATTTACACATAACTAAAAACATCGAAAATTCAATCAATTTTATGACTGATACGAATAATGTAAGTACACATTATATAGATATCATAACTCAATTGGAAATTTAATTAGTAAACTATCTGTAAAGATTTATGTTGTAATATAGTAGTTTATGAATGATGTATTGTCAATGTGTTAAATAATTTTAACATAAATTTCATCTGTGTAATGAATAGAGGTATGAAATATTTAGCATGGAGGTAATCTATTAGTTACCAATATTTTCAGAATAACCTTAATTTGATTGAATTTAACAATAATATCAGTGTAAATAGTTTTCCTTATTATTTTTTTATTTATTTAATGATATTTATAACTATATTCACTATACATCAAGTGAATTTTATGTTAGTTATACAATGACATTATACGTGTTATTTATACAAAATTAATTAATTTTATTAATTAATAATAAATTCAAAACAATAAATAATATAATACCTCTCAATATACAATAGAAATGAAGGTATATTTTTATTTCCTCTAAATACTATTTATTTCAACTTAAATAAAGAAATTTCTTTTTTACTGGTTAACAAGAAAAAGGTTAAAATAGGCTAAGCTTAGACGATTGTCCTTTATGATGAATTCATTAACAGGTATATATTTAAATAAATGCTACAGTGCTAGAACTTTGCCTTACGTATTCATTGCCTGTCATGAATTTAAAACAAGAAACAGAATATCGTACATTGTTTAGGTTTCCCTAATATATTAGTTACTTTTGTTTTGAAGAGATTCCTTAAAGTTATTTGCGTTCTTAGGTTACTGTCATCCTAAATGAACTTCTATATAAATCTCCATGATAGCTCCATGTGGAAATTGAAACGGGTTCAAATACAACCTTATCAGGCCGGTGTCATATAACATATTGCCTAACAATAAATTTAATGGTCTCCTTAATGACCAACACGTGTGGTCTCTGTTATGATCCTATTTATCACCCAAGGAGAAACCATAATATCCTGTACTAAAACAAAAAGATGGATTTCCCCCTTAATTGGTTTTTGTGTCTTGTGAAACCACACTCACACTTAATTTCCTTATTATAATTATTTTTGTATCATAGATTATTGTATTTCAATGGTTTAATTTTCCTGTGATAATTGCTACTAAATTTTAAATATCTATTAGTGCATTAATTTTTCTGTCACAATTTCTTGTATATTTTAAGTATTTGTAATGGCTTTAGTTTTTCTGACAACATTTCTAGTAAATTTTAATAATTTTAGTGCTTTGGATATCTTACAATGTATATACCGAGATTTCAAGTTTGTTATTGATTTAATACCTTTATGAAACTCTTTCCTACATTATTCAAATTCCGAACAGTCTAGTGACGGATTCTCAGAACTAATATAAACAATACACTGGGGTATAAGATACTCAGAATAATTATATAAACAACACACCGGAGTGTAGGATACCCCGAAGTATCTTTACATTAGATCCAGTAACAATTCAAGACTACCAATGGGCAGTTAATGATGAATAACGAAGAATGTTCTTCGAAAATAAAATGAAAAGCAGAGACTTCCTCTTCGGACCTGTATGAAGTACGCCTTCAACTAAAGGCCAGGCGCACATTCACTTTTGATTAGCTGGTGGGATGTTAGTGGACTGTATATAATTGATAGCAATGATTAAATTAAACGTGATTAAAAGAAAATAGAATTCTATTGTATAAGTTACAGATGGTATAGGGGGTGACATAAATAAAAAAAAATGTTAAAAGGGTTAATCAATTTAGAATAATTGGTCTATTGCTTCAATTCAAACTCGGTTAGAAAAGATATTTTTATAATCAAGAAAAACAAAATAAACATTATCTCTCGATGAAACTACCCAAGTATTTCGTGAAAGAAGAAAAATTTAGGAAGAAAATAATGATTTGTCTTCAATTGAAGATCTATCTGCAATAAAATCTGAACTGTGCGACCAAATTGTGTTTTATTACTATAAAATTATCTATTCTACATTGCACCATCCAGTTTTAATTTCTCTGGGGTTGGCACATATTCAAAGAATCAATGAAAACATTTTGTCATTTTGACTTAGATGTTGAAATTTTACATCAAATGAACATTAAAAAAATATATAAAAAATATGAACTAACCATTAAATAACTTTTTTTGTTTTACCGATTGTCAAGATAATTATTTAACATTTCGTGGGCTTGCAGAATAAAATAATTCAAAAGTAAAATTTTAATTGGTGATTTTTTTTTATATCAATATATGTCAATCCACAGCAAAGGTGATGTCTGCCTAGTTATCCAGAGGTTACCAACCCATTATAACAATGGTGGGGGGTCGACTTTTTTATTTTGTGGGACCACCACTTAATGAAAAAAGTCAACGACCCAGGTCGGATTCGAACCAGCACCTAATAAACATTGATAAATCTGTGCCTATCTGAGAAAAGGACGGCCCTTTTTTGGTGATCTAAACTTTGGGTTGTACTGCAACCCAAATTGACATATTAGGTTTAATTATACAAGTAAGTCATTAAAATAAATAAGAGACTTGGTATTTTCAACTTCAACTATTTATTGCTACAAATTATAATGTATACATAGTTATTCGTTTTAACCCACTAAATTTCTGGATAGAAATACCATTGTCCCGGTGACTTACCGTATAGAGAGAAGGATTCTGGTTTCGAGGATTCCATTCAATAGGTCCAGCTTATCCTCAATGGTCCAAGGATTATCCCTCGTATGTGTAGAAAGCATCTCCGATCCGACTTCAATCCATCCTCATGATCAATTGATATATTCCGTTATATTTCCCTATGATTTGTTAGAATTTGACGATACTTCTGATATTTTCAATAATGTTATCAAATTTTTATACTTATTATATAATCTTTATTTTATTTTTTTACTGAGATGTACTCTTGCTCTGATTCCCACCTGAGAAAGTCATTTGCAAGGTTATGTGAGTCGAAGTGCCATCCACTCACTCCTCAGGGAGCTCATAAAAGGAAATAAAGAAATGCAAATGGGCCGTTTCGAGGCGGGTATATCAAATTTTACAGGTTCTGCGATACTTCCACATCATTTTCCTTTTTCTGTGGAATCGTAATATTCCAAATTGCAGAATATATTATTTTTCTTAATGATGGTGATGCAAAGTATCCTTTTTTATTATTATTTGAGTTAGTCTAATAATTTTTTTTTTAAAAGTACTCAAAAAGAGCAAACAGAAAACTTGCCATAAGTTATAAACTACAAACAACTAAGCTCTGACCTTGATACTGTCGGAATTACACATCCGATTTTGTAAATTTACTTAATCACAGTTTGGTGTACATAGACTTACACACATACATTGTTATTAAAACAACTATATATTATATGCATACTCAATAATTAATGAATATAATGATAAATGCCTGGAATTTTTTTTATTTATTGATATTTACAACTTTATGAAAAAAAAATACAACCAGTAAATTTGATCATAATGACATAATGATATGATACAGGATGTAGAGAAACTACCCAGAAGTAGAACTCTAAAAACAGTTTACAATATAAGGTCACGAGGCCATCTTCTTTTCAGGCGCCTCGGAGGATTGCCCGGAATGGAGCCTGGAATTTAAAAAAATAAATAATAATAATAATAAAAACAAGAGAATCTTAAAGTACAAATAATTTTTGCGCCTAAATATAGTTTTAATACTGTGCCGTTTAATCGAACAAAGCCTACCAACTGCTCTACAGTTTCATTTAATAATGTTTCTCTTACCTCTGTCGAACAGATCCACTACCTTGGACTACATTTGGACAAGCGATTAACCTGGAATCCTCACACAAGACTGAAAAGACAGGAAACTGCACGTCTATTACAGCACTTACTAGGCAAACGGTCAAAACTTCCAACACATTACAAAAGACTGATCTACATGACTGTAATAAGACCAATCTTGACATATAGAGTTGAGCTTTGGGGCTCCACTAAACCTTCGAATTCCTCTCGTATCCAATCTTTACAATCCAAAATCCTTCGTAAAATCCTCAATGCTCCTTACTTTGTCACAAACAAAATTATACATAAAGACCTTAATGTTCCTTATGTAACCGATCTAGCCCGAACCAGATATCACTCCATCCATTACAAACTCCCTTAGCACCCAAACCCACTAGTTTCTAACCTTGCATCCTCTTCCATTCCTAACAATCCTCCGAGGCGCCTGAAAAGAAGATGGCCACGAGACTAGCTAATGTGAAATGTCATTACAGTGCTGCCAATGGATAGTTGCTATACACGCCTGTAACACTCCATTTTAACTAAGATCAAATTTACTAAATGTATTATATAATATAGTTGTAAATTTCAATAAAGATATTTAAAAAAAATTGAACAAAGTAGCGTGTTTGCAGGCAATACTACGAAGGGCCAAAGTTATCAAAATCGAAAAGCCCATAATTTAATTAACCTAAAATAACAATATTAATAACTCTATATGTTTGGATTTATTGTTCAACGTCTTTATTCCTCTTTATTTATTTTTTTAAATATACTTAAATCATAAACTTATTTTAGCCCTCAGAAGTAACCCCGGACTCTTGTAATTATTTTAGTAATTAATTCTCCATCTCGCTAGTGAGAACAATAATTATATTAGGGAGTAAAGTGTTAATATGAATATAAAGTAGTGTTGTTTTATTTTATTTTATTTATTATTATGGTCTAATTCTGGTTATTGAAAAATGGTTCTACATTTCTCTGCTCCCAACAACGCTCGGTGCTGCTTACTTGCTTAGAAATATAAATAAAAACTAGAAATATTCAAACTTCACAATACCTTAAAGATCAACAGAGCCAAGGGGTAGAGAGTTAGTGAGAGAAAGGAAGATAGTTCAGTAGGAAGGATGACTTTCTGAAGAGTGAATCGATCTCGAAATGAAAATGGAGCACCTCCGTCTCTGGATCCTCTTCAGTTCCGAAGTATATTGAATCCGGAAGCGTTAAAGGAAACACATTTATTCCTACAGCACTCGAAAGTTTCTTCCTCGTGATAAACTCTCCTCTAAAACTCAAACTAATTCCGTTGCAGAGTCAAAAATTCTATTTACAATAACGAGGCGTTTTGAAGGAAGATTGGATGCGGAGAGGCTTTTGAGAAGAAAACCGATTAGGAAGTGAAGAAGTTAAACTGGTTTCGAGTGGCTATAGGACACCCCTGGTAACGATTATGTCCTGGAGTAGCAGCGTTACTCAGAACTGATGGGCTTTCTCGTTAGGCAACTTTTGTCAAACGTATACAAACAACAGGGAATACTGAAAACGGGTTTGAATAAATTCAATGTGGGAGGAAGTAAAGGCAGCCCTTTTTTTTCCGGTCGAATAAAAGTACGACAAAGATTAATTTAAACTTGAATAAAATTGACAGAAGACACTTATTTGTAATAAACTAATGATGAGTTAAGAATATTTATGTATTGATATAATTATAATTTTAAATAAATGATGTTAAATTATTATATGTTTGAATAGGAATGACCACTGATGCAGTTTTTATTAAACCAGTGGTTTCTAACCTTTTTTAGCGGCGGAACTAAATTAGTAGAAATAGGAAACCGGCGAAAATCCAACATTATAATTTGATACAATTATTGAGATCTGTTTTTTTTCAACAAATGATAAATATAAAGTCATATAATATAAATATAAATCTCGACTAAAGTCATCTATTAGAACCTCAATCTTCCATACGTTGTCGATTTAACCTGAATCGGATATCAATCTTTCCATGATAAAGATGCCATCCACTCAACGGTGGACCTACTACCTATGCTACCTGATAATCATCCTGGGCGTCTGAAAAGAAGATGTCCTTGAGTTCTTCTCTAAAAATGCTTTTGGAGTTCTATCAATGGGTATATTCTTCACAAGTCTGTAAAATGACATTGTATAACTTGTTGTATACATTTTAGGGCAGATGTAAATGTGTAAATTCCTAATCAGTCTGTTATATTACTGTAATTAGTTATTATAATTTACAGTACAAAAGAATCAAAATAGTACATAGCCTGCCTATCTCTTTCAATCATGGAATAAAAGAACTCCCTGGATCTATAACATTCGAAAAACCGTACTACTTAGCTCGTAGAATATATTGCGGATTGTGAGACAAGATTAATTTTCACATGACAGGTTTAAGCATAAAACTTAATCATGTGTCAAATATTGAGTTTTTCACAATAGTGCTTCATTTCCAACAATATTTTCAATCCTGATTTTCTATATCGATAGGCCCATAAATTTCTTTCGCCAGGTAGTTTAGTATTATCTATCGTATATTTTTTTATTTTTAAAATCCATGATAAATAACTTCGTAAGTAGCTGCATTTTCCTAGCAACCATGTTTTTAAGAAGTACAAAAACAAAACAAAAAATATATAGTGAGTGTCAAAAAAAAATTTTTTTTTTACGAGTAACCATAGACTTTTTGTTCTACAGGTTTTCCTTATACAGATGAATTAATTATTGGAGGTTATTGTTTTGAACACACAAAGACTTAATATGAATGATTAAATAATGAATGTTGATGAATAAATAATCGAATGATTACTGCTTCTAACTAACAAAAACTAGCTTATATAAATACAGTTATAACATAAAAGATACAGGAATAAGACAGAAAAAAAAAGGATTCCGAGGCATTGACAAGCTTAGTCCACATAATAACAAATGTTCATGTCTTCAGAATTGAAAATGTTCAGTTGCATTAACGACTAGGATATCAAGTAACAAATTTGGCTCTTCTCTTCTTAATAAAAATTTCCATATCATTTATAAACTTATATACAACTACAAAAAACCGTCTCACCACTTCACCTGATTCTTCACAACCCTTTTCTATCCGCTTATACAGGTCACTACCATACATCCTCTCCCTTTCCGATAACATCTAAAAATTCTTACGTTCTGCTATGCCTAACCTTCGTATTGCTTTTAGACCTCACAACACACTATATAATATTTTCTCAAAATTTAAAAGACCCTATTCCTCTTCTACACCGATCACATATCGCATACCGCATCCCTTGCTCCACCACTAATTGTAATTCTCCTTACATGGGCTAAACCAAAAACCTCTTAAAAGACCGTATCAAACAACCCAAATATTCTGTTTCCTCACTTAATCATTCTGCCTCAAAACTTTCGGAACATTCTCTTTCTTTAAATCATTCCTTCGATTTTGACAAAACGGCTATACTAGCTACAATTCGTAACCATGACAAAAGCTCATCTCTGAAAGCTTCTGTATCCAATTAGAACCTTCTACATACTTCTGTTTACATTTTATTTTCTATTTCTTTTATTAATTTCATTCTATACAATTATTTACTTTATGTCATTCTGTTTACTTTGTTCTTAGCCCTGATGAAGGCTAGAAATTCTGGCCGAAACGTTGGTACGATTAAATAAGTTATTTAAACTTATTTGTGTTATATTTTGACCTCACCCCCCACCCCCAACCATCTTCTCCTCATATAAGTCATCTACGGTCAACTATCTCTCAGACAATAAATATTTCTTCAACTGTCTTCCTATACTTTAACAATCCTTCGTTTAGTAGATTTTGGAAGGTATTCTGTTATATGTCTTTGGCATTCCTTACTATTATTTTTCTTTTTTTTTTTTATTGTAATTTTCGAATCTGACAGCATACATTTTTTTTTCATTTCCTCCAGTTGTTTTATCAACAACAAAAGAAAAATAGTTTTGATATTAATACTTTTTGAGTGACTTGAAATTTACTATACAATTACTATAGTATACAATAAATAACTTAAAATCTGTACCACTACAACCCATCAGTCAGGGGTCAGTACTTTGTAAGGCAGTACTGTTGCTATACTTACGGCTTTGCAAGGAGGTGATTTAGTTAAAATCACACCTGACCACCAGATTATTACCAAATTTATGAGGCTGGGTTGACCCCGCAGGGTTGACTCACGGCTATAGTGTTACAGAAAACAATTTTCCTGCCCAGCCAGATTTAAAACCAGTTCCTTGAAGTTAGTAGCATCGTGCCTTACCACGATGCCACCGCACTCCCTAATAATATGCGATAGTAATTGTAACAATTACAAGTATTTAAGAAATTTGGAAAATTAATAAAAAAGGCAATTAACAAAACCAATAAGCCCTTTTGAGTAAAATTGAAGTGGATAAGTAGAACTAATTACAGAAACGTTTGTAATCATATCATAAACTAATAGTTCTTGTAGCATATATATAAAGCTATTAACATCATACTATTATGTACAAATACGATATTTATAATTTGTTATAAAAATATATTATTCTAGAAGTTAAGGACTCATTATTTAGACGGAGATACGACGGATCAATTGTATCGGCAAACAAAGATAGCATTACATTTTTTATTGTTTCTGTTTAATCGAATCTATCTATCCCCCAGATAAATTTAAAAGAAACGTTCAAAATTTTCATTGCCAACAGTCGGCCTTATTTAAATAAAAACGAACGAGCTGAAGAACCCCCAAATTTCGGCGGCAATAGGAGAATGGCAGTAATAACGTTTACCGCCATTTGCATTTTAATTTACATTAGCCACTTGAAAAGGAAGTCAACAATATAATAAAGGTGGTCTTCATAGCAGCAGATGATCAAAATGCAAATTTATTTTTATTGTAATTTAGTGCTTTTGGTCCATGGGCAAAGGCAATTTCTTTTACCATCTCATTTTATATGACTCCCGGGACGAAATGTGATCATGAAAAGGTTTCCTCGTTATTTGGATTTTAATACAGTCGTTCCTCCCCCCTCTTTTTTTTTTTATTTTTATGTATATTACCCAACCAGAGATTTCTTCCGACTGTCTTGAATCCTGATTAGTGTATATTTCTCTTCTTTCCTCGGCTGATTGCTCTTCCATTCTCTCCCCAGTTTATTATCGGTGTTTTTTTTTTACCTTAAGGAAGAGATAAAATTGTTTTACTGCTTAATTAAGGATTTTTATATATATGGAGCGGTGAAATATTAACTTTTTACTATGACCATTATTGCCATTGTATTTATTATATTTTCGCTGAAACAAACAAAAAAGATTAAAATTGAGGTATTACCCGGAAAAACGTCGTTTTTTCCAGGGCATTCTTAGAATCCTCAATATCCATTTTATTACAAACAAATGCTTCGAAAGACAGGTAGTTAAAATGGTTTGTATTGTATTTCATACGTTGATGTATCAATTAAAAAACTGTCTCAGGTGATTTTTAAAGCCAATATACACAGATATATACACAATTCAAAACAGAAATAAACAAACCGACTAACTGCTGTAGGAAATCAAAAAAAACAAATAAACCACACTTGCCTTTCTCTAGTTTACTCTTGCTTTGTATTATTCCAGAACTTTTGTTAGCTACTTGTAGTGAACAGTTGTTAGTAATATTTATAATTAAGTAGTTAATATCTTATCTTATTAATCTCTGAATCCTTATTCAGTTCCACCCATGCTTTCAATTCACCTCGAAGGTTGAAACGGCAGTGGCCAAGAGACTTTTTGTAAAATAAAATTGACAATTGGGGTTATTGCAATGGCCAAATGCTCTGCTCATGTAGAGCGATAGCGTCTTTAGTGTACTTACTCAGCCTCCACTGGCTCAATATCAAAAGTGACGCGGTAAGAGTGCTGCGCTGTGATCTCGAAGGTTTTACTCCTCATACATGGAGGATAGAGTGGGCTCCGGGATCCTTAGGTCCAGATGGTAAATATTGTATTTAATTTATTATACTTAGTTTGATTAAATTTCATTTATTTATTTATATTTATAGATTTTTTGTGTTTATTCAAGAGATGAAGATGGTCAGGGGTGCGGTCGGTAAAAATTCATAAAAAAGTGAAATTTTTTCTTGCCGACGTTTTGAGTTGAATAGAAGTCATCAGGGCTGACAATTTACATAATATATAACAATATACAGATAACAACATTAATTAATAGAAAAATAATAAAAAAACTTGAAAATATACTTAACAATAAATTAGATGATATTGAAGAGGTAAGAATTATACAAAATGATAAAAACAATTCATTTTAATCACATAGTGCTCATGTAAATAAAGAAATAAACATAATTAAAAGGACTGTTGGATTTTAACAACTTCTTTTTATCATTAATTTTGTTTAATTCTTACTCCTACAATATTATATTTCATTTTCTATTAGCATTAACTGCTATCTTATTTGTTTAGTTTTTTTTTTTTGGCCCAAGACTCCCATCGAAGTCCTATTCTACCTAACCATGGTGGGTGGTCAAGTTTTTCATTTTGTGGGACCGCCACTTGATGAAAAAAGTTGAATGGCCGCCGCCCGCAGATTTCAGATTGATAGACCTGCGCCTATATATCTGAGCTATGGAATTGTTATCTTCTTTATCTATGGCTATATCTTATAGTTACTTATTTGTGTATCTTTACTCTCCGAACCCCTGGCCATATCTATCTACGGCCCACGTCGTATCTATCTACGACCAACTGTTAACACCTCATTATAGTTTTGTTATTTTTGGCAGATCATCAAAACCTTCAATCATATATAAAACTCTATACAATACTCAAAATGATAAAAATTCAGTTATGATATTTTAACTAAGGACAGTTATTATTATGGACATACTTATTATCTAGAAATTTGATAACTCAAATAAATATTTTTCGAAATTGTATAGTGATTCATCATGTTTCGTTTGAATATAGTGTGCCGAAAAGCCTCTTGATGAAAACTTAAACTATTAAAGATTTTAAGTATTTCTCAGTTATTTCTAACCAATTTACTTACTTATTTGCTTTTTAATACTTTCATTCAGTTGTTCCTTATACCTTTTGCTTTTAATGGATATATAGAGCTTTGAGGAAAAGGACAACTTAGCAGAGCCTGGGAAAGGATATGGTAGGGGATTTGGCATTACCGGACGGCAGTTCTTTCTGGAAGAAGATCCATGATGATGACTCTCTTCACGTCGGAGGAGAACAGAAGATGTATTATTCAGCCGACTGACCGGAAATGAGTCGCTCCCGCCAAAACCTCCATTACCCCTCCTTTCTGCCTCTCTCCTCCCCACCCCCCCCATCACGACTTCTGTTTAAATCACTCCCAACTTAGTGGTTTTTCTCGTATAAATGTTCACCGAGGGATTATTCAGCTCAAGTTCACCCCGCTGCTTTATCTCGAGTGCAACGGGGACCCACGATCTTCGAGAAGGCAATAGTCCTCGAATCACTAATTAACATGAGCTAACTTTGTCACTAATTATAAACTGACCCTAACTTGTTACGTGACCAGAACCGAATCTCCTCGTCCTTCCAAGTTAATAGGAACTCTAATCGCTGTCCTGCATTTGTCAAATCTTCCAGATCTCTACAAGAATTGCAATATCTTTTATCCTTGAATTAATTCATAATTAATACTCCATCATGAGGTTTCGGTACTACGAAATATGATTCCTGAATACAATACCCAAAACATACTACCTATCTATTAACATTAAGTGGTATTTAACATATGCCCAAACTTAAAATATTTAATTTATTTTTTTTTTATTAAATAATTCAAAACATTATCCAAATTATAGTCTCAAAACTTTTATTGTTTTTACACGTCCAACGTTTCGGCCAATTCGGCCATCTTCAGGGACAATCTACTTAATTCACTATGAAACATATTATTTAATTATTCCAAACACTTCATACAGGCTATTCTGCCCAGGTCAAAACATTTTTATCCAATAAGTCAAATATCCATTAAAAATCACAGTCAAAAATATTTCTCATTAACCACTATCATACACTTTTATTTATTAAAGTTTTTAACTAAGGACAGCAGTATACTTATTATCTATTTTTTATTACTTTAATGGAAAATAGGTATAATTACTAGTCAAAATTGATGAGTCTGCCAAGTATATGTAAGGGGAATAAAAAATTCCCTGTTTCAAAACTTAAAAAAAATATTAATTTTTCATTCGGAGCTCTATATCTTAAAAACTACCAACAACACTAGAAAATCTAAGAGAACATTATTTAAAGAAGGTGAAACTTTCTGAAATATTAGCCCTAAAAGAGCTATTTACGTCCAATAGTTCTCGAGATATAGCTTTTTAAAAAGCAAAATTTCTTAAAAATCTACTGAAAGATTAGTAGTTAGTTAATTTATTTTAACAAATATTTATCTCAGGAACTATGTGACGTACAGATGCCTATTAGCACTCAAATTAAAGCTAGTGTAATGAACTATACAGAAGTTTACGACATTTACCTGCGTAGGAATATTACTTCTTATGATATTTCCTAAAGCAAATTGATTTATAGTCGTTTGGACAATAAGTTTGATTTATAAAAAACTTCATTTCAGAAACCATTGGACGTAGAGATGTCTGCCAGTGCTCAAATTAAAGCTAGCTAAATTTACTACAAAATAGTTAATTATGTTTATCTTTATAGGAGTAGTAGTTTTTATAATATTTGACAAAATAAACTCACAAATTGTTAATTTCTAGTTGTTCGTATAAAATATAGGATTTTTGAAAAAATATATCTCTAGATACATAAGACGCACATATGTCTGCCAACACTCAATATAAAGGAAATTTAACTTACTATAAAGTAGTTAATGACACTTATCTTCGTAGGAGTAGTAGTTTTTATGATATTCACATATGAATATAAATTTGGCAAATGAAAATTTGTCCGAACAACTATAAATCAATTTATTTTACCGAATTTCATGTAAACTATTACTCCTACGAAGATAAACATCATAAACTACTTTATAACTCATTAAACTAGCTTTAATTTTAGTGCTAATGGACATCTGTACGTCAAATGATTTTTGAGTTATAAATTTTTCAAAATAAATTCACTAACTACTGATCTTTCAATACGTCCCATACAACATTTTTATGAAATGTTGCTTTTTAAAAGGCTATATCTCGAAAACTATTTAACGTAAATAACACTATTAGGGCTCATATTTTATCAAATTTATTCTTCTTTATATGCCGTTGTCTTAGGTTTTCTTGTTTTGTTACTACTTTTTAAGATATAGAGCTCCTAATGAAAAGTTAGTTTTTTTATCGCTTTGAAAAAGCCTCCATTTTTTATTCCCCCTACCTATACTTGGCAGACTCATGAATTTTGGCTGTTAATTATACATAGCTTTCATTGAAGTAATCAAAAATTGGGGTGAGATGCCTGCATTTTTTGTCCTCTTGTGCTTTTGTACTAAGTACTCCAAGACAGGCAGACGTGGAGAAGGCTGGTATGGGTGACCAAATATAAAGTCTATAAATAGTATATAAAGTCTGTAGAGCCAACTGGGAAAAAATAAATTCAGATACACATAAGCTTGATTAACGAATATAAAAGAAAGACATACAACTCATTGAAGGATCGGGTACTCACTTCGTATATGTTTATGTATAGCAGATACCCACTTTGTATGACAAAGTTATCTATATAAAATTATTTAGTAACTGATGTTCTACAAATTGAATAACTAATAACTGCCTACTACAAGTAGCTTGCACAAATTTTGGAATAATACTAAGTATAAGTGAACAGGGGAAAGGTATGGGTGGATTATCTGGTTTCCCAGACCCCAGGTGTTATTTTCTCAAGAACGTAGTCTGTTGATAATAAAATAATCACTCTTTTTTATACGACTATTCCACATGAGATGTTAAAAGAAAAAGATAAATTAAAAACATTGACACAGTTCATAACTAACACTCGTAACAAAAATAATATAATAAAGAAAATTTAATACATTTAATATAATTTAATTAAACTCATTAAATAACCTTCGTGATGTCCTTTATAAATAAAAAAGTAAGAAACTCAAGCGTCGTCATTAATGATATTCTGAATAAATTTAAATGTTATATTCTAACGAATGATTTTCTTAGTTTCTCGAATTTCCATTTTCTCGACTTGATGATTCGACTCCCTCTTCTCCATTTTCCACTTAGCTGATAACAGCTCTCTCCTATTTCTGTAATATTATACAGAATTCAATTGTTGATATTTTCTTTTAGCACAAGTTACAACAAATAATGTCGGGCTAATAAAACATAACTTCTGAAGTATCAACACATTTTCCCCAATTTCAAATATGGGCTGAATGGACCTTCAATATACGTTTTTGTGTCAGAATTATTCTGAAAATAATCATCGAATCGACATGAAAAATAGAACCAGCATGAAATATAAAAACATGAATAAATCAAGACAAAATGAATTCATAAAAAATATTAACACGACAGCATAGGCAATGGTCATGGTTTCGATTTTTATGATGTGAAATTTACAAATAAGGCCGAAGATTCAAAAATTAGAAAATTTATTAAATCAGTTTACCCCACGAAGCACATAAAAATATGATAAATTATAAAATGGACAATGTAGGAATCAGCCAACATCATGTAATGCTGATTATATAATACTTTATTTTAAAGCATCAACTTACAAGTTTCTGTATTAAACAGGGCACATTGTAGTTACGGAATTTCAAATAGAAACATAAAATATTTGCAGAGGTATGTTGCATATCGAAATGTAATAATTTAATAACTGAATTATATCTAATGTTTAAATTTTAAAAATATAAACTTATTACTGATCCATTGACTGTAATGACAACAATTTATCGGAAATTAGTCGAGTAGTATAACACAAGGTAATTATGAAATTATAAATATTTAAAATATT
>NW_027112807.1:597185-620288 GCF_000696795.3 Halyomorpha halys
TTGAACTAATTTATTCTATTCAAGGCTACGAAAAAAGGCAACCAATAAAAATTTTGTATTAGACATAAATGAAAAAAAAATTATATTGATTATATTAATGATATAAAAATAAATATTGTTCGCTTTTCCAATCAAAAACATAATTACATACGAAAAAGAAACCTTAACAGTAGAGCTCCGTTACTGAGATTTTTCCTTTCATATTTTTGTTTTTCTCTCATTTTCGTTGAAAGTATATGTGAATTCATTGTTTCATTAACATCTAAAAACCTGTGACAAACTTACGTGATATGTGAATTTCTGATCATCTTTAGGATTTACACTTGCTTCAACTCCATTCCCGTACAAATTTTTAACCCTTTTAACCTCCATTAGAAGAGGCTAGCAGGTGTTAAGCCTTGGCGGAGGTTTTAGGAAGTTAAGGCACATCTCTTACACCAATACAATCCATATACAAAATTTCAATTCTCCGATTCAATTCGGAGGGGTGTATAGCTGAAAAAACCAACGAAAATTCTCAAAAATGCATTTGGAAACGTCACAGTTTGGACAAAAAATTCACTCCCACCTTAATGGTATTAGGATAAAGACACCAGTATCGAAATTTAAAGCTACATATAAAAAAAATAGAAATAATGCCTATATAATGCATTTAAACCAAATAACAAAAATACTGGGGAAAATAAAAAAAAAATCACTTAGCTGTTTAACAGTTTCAATGAACATGTATAATCTAAAACAGATGTACAAGAGGTCGCAATGGATAACGGGCTCCAGTTATGGATAGCATGTTCCATATAAGGATAGCGGGTTCCAGTTGTGGATAACAGGGTCCAGTTGTGGATAGCGGGTTCCAGTTATGGATAACGGGCTCCAGTTCTGGATAACAGGTTCCATTGAAGGATAGCGGGTTCCAGTTGGCGATAACAGGGTCCAGTTGTGGATAACGGCCTTCAGTTGTGGATAACGGGCTCCAGTTATGTATATCTGACTCCAATCTTTTTCTTTAGCATGTTGGGTCCGTTAGGTAGATCAATAGTTGCAATCTGAGTTCCAAATGAAGAAGTGCATACCACCTAAAATCCTTAATATTTTATTTATTAATAAAAGTTTCAAAGTTCTATGTCTAGTACTATGTAGTACAAGTGCCTGTATTCCATACAGTTCTGCCTGCAGAAAAAATCCTACATACCGAATGCCAGATCATTTGATCCAAAGGAGCCAGCGATAAGAACCCAAACGTAGCGTAGACAAAAAAATATCAGACATCCCTGAAACCGCATAATAGGGGTTAAAAATATTATTATTGTATGAAAAAATTCGAAAAAATTGATTTTTTGTTTACTCGAAACAAATATAAAAATAAAACGAAATTTAACTTGGACATAAAATATTAAATATGGAATTTAGCTTTATATACTTTAAATTTAATTAAAAACTATTAATAATAAATGAAACAGGTATGCTCAAACAGAAATCATATATTAAACTAAAGATAAATAGATAGTGAAAGAGTAAAAAAAAATAATAATAATACCAAATTAGCATTTTAAAAAAAAATATAATTTATTGTAAGATTTTTTGTTTAAGCATTTACTTTAATGCTACTTTCTACTAATTTAAAAAAAAAATAGAAATATTTTTTTCGAAACTAAACAAAGTATTTTTTATCCAAATCACATATTTACATTTATCATCAAATCTTAAAATTAAAAATGAGATTAATAGCCTTATCCGATTACTTGTTATTTTATTTATCTACATTAATCTCAATAAGTTAATTGATATTTCAAAAAACTTAAAAATAAATTGAAATTTATTATTATTATTATTATTATTATTATTATTATTATTATTGATGTTTGTATGACTGAAACAATATAAATTATATCGAGTTTTGTTTGAACCTATGTAGCCATAACGATAAAAAAGTAGTCTGAGGAACTAAAGCAAACAGAACATAACATCTTTGAAGAGAAATGGCAGACAAGTCCAAATCAACTTAAGAGAAGGGGTCGCATCTGTTTTTCAGAGCGGCAAATAATTTGCTCTCGGTGTTTGTCCTTTGCAGAGGCACAATAAAAGTGGAGTGCTCAATTGTTGTTCACATAGCTCACTACAATATATATCCGCACTAAAGGTTCCTTCCAAAAAAAAGTTACTTCGGTCCGCGAGCTCGCATTTGTTTGTGTACTCATTGTCGTTGTGGTTACAATTAATTTGACTGCATTCAAAATCACAAAATAAATTTAAAGTAGGACTTTAAAACTATTTATCAGGTTTAATTATTTATCCAGTACTCAAATACGTTAAATTTCCGTCCGTCCACAAAATCAATCTCGAATTGATTTAAATTGTAACGATTGTATATGCGAGTTGTGATATTTACTTTAGGACTTGGACACTGTATTTCAAAATATTGGACTAACATTTAATAAATTTTAAAGTACAGCATTCTTGCATTTTTATTAAAGAATATCGAATTTTATAATCCCATCGTTTTTCCTCAAAACCAATCACTGAGATAATGGCGGATGTATCCCGAAGAAAATTAGCTTCAAGGGTTGAAGTCGCCGAAAGGAAATACCCAACTGGTATAGCTTCTGCGAATGACGTTCCGTCAGTAAGTTTGATAAGAAGTGCTTTATCAACTTAGACATCTCAAAGCCCAGTCGAGAACTGCTTAAGAATAAGTTCCGCTCCTTGCTTTTCACTCTTCTCAACTTTTAACGTTTTAATTTTAATACGGACTCAGTGCTCTGCGCAATGCGGCAGTTCATTATTAAGTAATCTTTCAAGACATTAATTATAGTGGTCGTTTTTAGCAATAGTGTATATTTCTTAGGATACTAAACACTGACTGTTCGACTGAAGTGATGAAAAACATCCTAATAAAATAAAATTAAACCTTTAATTAATATCATTTTTAAAACTATGTTTTTGATTAAGTCAAAAGATGAAATTTCACAATCTATTCAGTACTGCTACATCAAATAAATTATAAATAATTTCATAGCATCTGCATGCAATAATATGAGACCAAATATAAACTGAAAATAACATGTATAAACAGAACATGTAATTAACCACAGTCCAGACAAATTAGAAGTGAAATAGCTGTCTATATTGCAAAATAATATGTTTTTCTTGTATATACGGCAGAGGATTGCATAACCCTACTTATCTTCAAAGTAAAAGTGAAGCCTAAAAGGCACCTGCCCACGAAAGAAACTCTAAGTTGAATTTAATAGGAATGTCCACCATTATGATATAAACTGAAACAGAAGGCCTCCAGTGATTGGGTCTTACACTGCTAATTCTCTGCCACGCCCCTGAAAGGCATTTAAGGCTCGCCTTTTTGGCAAAACTTTTTCTGCCAGGCTAATCCCTTTATTTTACTCTTTCCTCCAAGATATATGAGAACTAATTTGTAATAATAATAAAAAAAAAAAAATGCTCACAAAACACGAAACTTTAGTACTTTTTTTTGGTTTTCGGCCCGTAACTACTTAACGGTACCTCATAGTAGATGTTATGGTATAATAAATTAAAAAAAATTTGCGGTATTCGCATCACACAATTTTCCTTATCATTGCACTGTCAAACTCCAATTTCAACGATTTTTAGAAAAGTATTTTTAAAAATATTTCTCGTTGCAAAATTTAAACATATTGCTTTTTCAAACGTATTACAGAAATTAAAAATATAACAGTTCACCGAAATTTACATTGTAGGGCACAATCAACCATTTATTCAATGCTGAATTGTTAAATTAATATTTTTGTCTGATCATGCGAATGATTCTATGTTATCCTGTTAATTTAAAGGCTCAGAGATAGGGTAAGTGAAATTAATAAGCTAACTATTTAATCACTATGGTGACATGAAAAGATAACAGACTGGCGAAACAAAAAACACACTGCGCTTGCACTCGTTTTTGAATATATCTTCTATTTATACGTTTTTTGTTATTCTTCTTTGCCTCCTTTTAAAGTTTTCTAGCGCTCCTACGGTATAAGATACGTCTATATTACTTATATTTCCGGAAATTGTTTTTAAGGTGGAAAATATATTTTATGTTGTTGTCTTATAGTGTTAATTATCAAATCGTCTCATGGTCTTTATTTATATATACTTTAGAGGAAAATTTATTTTCACAAAATCCGCATTATGCTCTGACAGAATATTTCAATGAAAATAAGACTCCGATATTAAAGAACACTTAATTTTTAATTGATTTGTCAAGTTTAATAAATTAATTTATAAATTACGGAGTGTATTAACTTTAAAATTCCTTAATTGTTAGATAAGCTTCTTACTGACTACTTTTTATAGAGAAACCTATTACTCCTTAAAACTCTTCCTAGAAAACTCTCTAAAGTTTTAAATATCCCTAATCTCTATATATGACTCATATCAATTTTAAAATGAATTATTCAACAGTGAATTTTTGGGAAGTCATGATTTAGGCAGTACATGAAAATTTTATACACACTTCCTCAGTTATTTATTCAGTAGTTGCACAGTTTATGTTTAAAAAAATCAATTTCTGTTATTTTTTATAAATTAGTATATTTGTAGCCTTCAGTATCGGTAAAATTATTTTATATTTCAATTGTGGAGTTTTCTATCATTTTTTTTTTTACATATCAAAATTCTCCACAAATAAAGAATATTAAAAATGTATTAAAAACTGAAGTTTTTCCTTGTCAAATTAAAGTTATAAATTAACACTTTCAATAAAAATTTAAGTTCATTCTTTTCAATTTCTTAACCTTTGTTTTATTCTTATTTTCTGTCCTTAACTTTTTACTTGATCGAATTTTATATTTCTTTTTTATCTATTTTTTAGTTGTTATTATTCCCGTTTTTATTAGTTGTCTAATAACTTTTTGTAATATTTGTTTATTTATTATTTATTTATTTATTTTATATAAATGTTCACATATTTTCAATCATATTTAGCTTAGTTTACTTTTATTTCATGTTTTTTATTCTCTTAAGCCCTTCAAAATGGGGCGAAATATTGGCTTATAATAATCTTCCTTTGTATAACAAACTTTTTATATATTACACACGTCTAATCAAATATCATTCATGTTTCGATCTTTTGACAGAAAAATCCTCAATCAGAGAATATTCGAAATGTATGCTAGAGATATTAGTTGAGTATAAGTCAAATTGTTATCAAGGTTTAATAAGGAGAATGAAACAGGTGAGGGCAGGTGCGGTAGATTGGAGCCAGATTGGAGGCAGGTTGACGCGTGTCCTGTGCAGGATGTGTTTAGCAATCGGATATCTCGGTTATGTTGATTAATCACGCAACGTAATTAACATCATTTATGTTACAACATATATATTGATATTTAGAATTGATTTATTTTGTAAAACTCAGTGATGTAGTTTTTTTGTTTTCTACTTGGTTATGAACAATAGGGGCAGAGATTCTCAGTGCCACACAAGTCTTTTCCTTGGTGTGAAAGTAGGTACATAAAACTCGATAGGTGTAGATAAATATTCGAAAAAATTTCTTTTCAGATTTGCCTAATTTTTTTAATGAGAGATAGAAGCTTTATTTTTCAATTTTACATACATAATATCATGTTTTTTTTCTAGTTTTTTTTATTATTTATTTATTGTAATTTACAACTGTACAAAATAATACAATAGGAAAATATGTAGTATGTTTCATATACACTTGAAAATCTTGGGAAGGAACCACCCATTGGTGGTACTTCAAACATTAATTTAAACTAGAAGGTCCCGTGGCCATCTTCTTTTCAGACGCCTCGGAGGATTATCAGGGATTGTTAAGGATGAAAGATTAAGAATTAATGGGTTAGGATGGTTAAGGAGTTTGGAATAAAAAGACGCATATCTGTTTTGGGTCAAATCTGCAACGAATGGGATGTTAAGGTCTTTTAAGAATGAGTTTATTTGTGACGTAATAAGGAGCATCAAGGATTTTACGTAGGATTTTGGATTGTAACGATTGGACGCGGGAAGAATTTGATGGTTTGGTGGAGCCCCAGAGCTCAATTCCATATGTCCAAATTGGTCTGATTATTGTAGTGTATACTAATTTTTTGTAATGAATGGGAAGTTTAGAGCGTTTGTCAAGTTTCTAAATATTAAATATTTATTCCTCAATTTTCTTTGTCTTGAGAACATTTGTTTGTATTTCGAGTTATTCGTTTATTCATAAAATATAAACTTAACCGTAGGACTTTTAAAACTATTATTTCAAAATGTAGAAAAATCTTACATATATTTTATTCTAAATAATATTATTTTACTGACCAATTATATATAGTTAATACTTGTTCTTAAATAAAGATATATATTTTTATAATCTGGGTAAACAGAGTATGTGCAAAGCAAGAAGGGAGACCAAGAGAAGAACGAAAAGTAAATTAAATTTTTTCAATTGATAAAATTTAAAAAAAAGAATTACTTTATAAGCTGCATTTCTGTATTACGCATATAAATTTAGGATAATTTGAGAATAAATAAAGATATTCAAAAAAAAAACTCCCAAAATTATATTACATGTTAGCTAATTGAATTGTTTATTTTTTTTTTTTTCGTTTTGTAAAAGTGAGTGATAAAATTTAGCTATTGCCTCAAGTATCGATGTTAAGTTTAAATATGAAATTATTCATTTTGTATAGCTTTACAACATAAAAGTATTCCAATGTAAAAAACAGACATAAAAAGTAAATATTATCAACCTCTAAAAGGATAGCGGTAATTCTCAGAAGTGGTTAAAGACAGCCCAAGAAGACTCTCAAAACAGTTAAATTTGTCTAAAATCTGGAAATTCGAGCCCTATAAATATTTTTAAAAAAAATTCACCTCCTCCGAAATATATATTCCCCCCTCTAAAAAAAAATATTTTTTTTCTAAATATCAATTAATTAATATTGAAATGATACAATCCTGAGAAACAGTTATTAATCCTTTTTAAAATAATATCATTGCTTCGTTTGAGCCAAATTTCAATTCTAAATGAGTAGGAAGGGACAAAAAAACAAGCAGAGCTGTTTAGAAACCACGACTGTAAATCTTCAACGGAGAAAATATCACGTTATTAGCGTGGTTTTTATTGCGGTTAGGAAACTGTGGAATAGTTTTTATAGTATTAAGAACTTTATGATTTTTTTTTATTCTATTCATCGATTCATATCTGGTAAGATTATTATAGTAAGTAAATAAGATATAGTAAAAAATAGTGGTGAGGGTACAATAAAAAAATGTTTTTGAAAATAAAATTTTTGTTTTTAATTTATTCAAATTGTTTCTATTTATTACAATATTTTTTATATG
Organism: Halyomorpha halys; assembly: GCF_000696795.3. Lineage (NCBI taxonomy): Eukaryota > Metazoa > Arthropoda > Insecta > Hemiptera > Pentatomidae > Halyomorpha > Halyomorpha halys. Next base: position 604,512 of record NW_027112807.1, read on the forward strand.
TAGCACTTACTAAGCCTTTATGATGGTTTTTCTTGTATAACTAATCTTTATAGGCACTGTTTGGAACTTTATTAAATTAAACATTTCATGTTTTGTTTTATGTTAATTATAAATTTTATTTAACTTAATTTCGTTATTTGGATTAAATTTCATGTAAGGCCTGGACTTACATTTTTCTGACTCTTAGTATGGTATTATGTAAATGATCATTATTAGGTTGGTGTCCAATAGAAATAACAGTTCAGTTATTTATGCGACAAGGAATAGTACAAGAGCCCAAGAGGAGAAAAAAGCAGTTATCTCACCCCAATTTTTGATTACTTTAATGAAGACTATATATAATTAATAGCCAAAATTGATGGCTCTGCCAAGTATAGGTAGGGGGAATAAAAAATGGCGGCTGTTTCAAAGCTATAAAAAAAAAAATCATTTGGAGCTCTATATCTTAAAACGTAGAAACAACACAAGAAAACCTAAGACAACGTCATTTAAAGAATAGTAAATTTGCTAAAATATGAGCCCTAATAGAGCTATTTACGTTAAATATTTTTCGAGATATAGCTTTTTAAAAAGCAACGTTTCAGAAAAATATTGTATGGGACGTACAGAAAGCTCAGTAGTTAGTGAATTTATTTTGAAAAATTTATATCTCAAAAACCATTTGACGTACAGATGTCTATTAGCACTCACATTAAAGCTAGTTTAATGAGCTATAAAGTAGTTTATGATGTTTATCTAAGTAGGAGTAATAATTTACATGAAATTTTCCAAAAAGAAATTGATTTATTGTTGTTCGGACAAATTAGCATTTGCAAAATGTATATTTATATGTAAATATCATAAAAACTACTACCCCTACGAAGATAAATTTCATAAACTACATTATAGAAAGTTAAATTTCCTGTATCTTGAGTGTTGGCAGACATATGTGTGTCTTATGGATCTAGAGATATATTTTTTTTATACGAACAACTAGAAATTAACATTTTGTGAGTATATTTTGTCATATATCATAAAAACTACTACTCCTACAAAGATAAACATAATAAACTATTTTGTAGTAAATTTAACTAGCTTTAATTTGAGCGCTAGCAGACATCTGTACGTCCAATGGTTTCTGAAATGACATTTTTCATAAATCAAACTTATTGTTCGAACAACTATAAATCAATTTATTTTATCAAGGTCATAGACTTCATTATAGTCCATTAAACTAGCTTTAATTTGAGTGCTAATAGACATCTGTACGTCCCATAGTTCCTGAGGTATAGATTTTTCAAAATAAATTAACTAACTACCAATCTTTCAGTAGATTTTTAAGAAATTTTGCTTTTCAAAAAGCTATATCTCGAAAACTATTGGACGTAAATAGCTCTTTTAGGGCTAATATTTCATAAAATTTACTCTTCTTTAAATAATGTTCCGTCAAATTTTCTAGTGTTGTCGTTAGTTTTTAAGATATAGAGCTCTGAATGAAAAAATAATGTTTTTTTTTTTGGTTTTGAAACAGCCGCCATTTTTCATTCCCCCTACCTATACTTGGCAGACGCATTAATTTTGACTAGTAATTATACGTAGTTTTCATTAAAGTAATCAAAAATTGGAGTGAGATAACCGCCTTTTTTTCTTCCCGGCTCTTGTACTAGAACTTCAGTTATTGTGCTTCAAATATTAGATGAAAAAGATTTTAAGCAAAATAATTTATTGATAGGAGTTCTTTAAAAAATTTCATTTGTCATTATTTCATGATCTGAAAGGGAAAAACCTGGTTTCTTATAACTTCCTTTTAAACTTCCACGCCTAAAGGAATGTGGTACAACTGTGAAATCCTGAGTGGAAAGGCTGGAATTTACCTGTCCTAAACTCTACCAAGATTTAGAGAAAAACGGATGTAGAGGAACGATGGATCACAAATTTTACAGGGTTTACTGTATTAATAATACTAAAAATTTAAATTACTGTATAGTTAAATAATTTGGTAATATTATTGGTTTAATTAGCAATTATATTTATTTTTTATTATTAATTATGTTTAAAAATCTAAATTCTGATATTTTATTGTGTTTTTTAGGTGAAATAATTATTAAACTATTTAATTTTTTCCTTCTTTTAGAGGCAAAATTTATATTCCATTAATAATCAACTGCTATATTAATCTATACATTGAAATATTTATGGTCTCTAAAACTATTCTTTATTTGTTAAGCCTGTATTAATTCAGTAAAAAATAGAACGAAGGAGTTGAGTGAGTTGGATTTACTCTAATTACTCCAATCAGGCCTCTCCTTGCTTCTATTGCTCCATTTGGAGTAATGGTCAGTGACAACCTTCCAGATGTCCTTACAAAACCAAGAATGACGATGTTCTCCAAGCTTAAACTAATAAAATATAATTGAAAATAGTCCTAAATTGATATAGTTAAATAATGACGGTAATCCGGTATTATGTCTATAATAACTGAAAACAAAAGTTTTTTTTTAATCAATCTTATTAAATACTGAGTGTACGAGAAGACAGGTCTACACCCCTCTTTGGCGCCTGAACATAGGTTACACGATCCGAGATAATTATAAGGTATTAAAGTTATATGTAAAGATAATGGAGGAGACTAAAGATGTCGGGTTTGGTTCCACCCCTGCTCGTCGAGTTGCTCGCCGCCTCTTATTACACACACCTGCTCCACCTCTACACAAAGGCCACACCTGACCCTGCCTAGTTTACTAATAATTCCGCCCTCCCCAACTCTCTCCACAAATTAGTGTTGGTTAGACTATTACATTCACCCCTTTATCTCCTGTCTACCAACAACCCCCTCCATCTCTTATTTCCCTTTTATCCATTAACATATCCTCCGACACTATAGATTTCAGTGATATTTATTGTTGAAAATAACTTTTCAAATGTTAGATAGATGCATCGGCTTATGTATTCTCTTAAAAAAAAATGTTATTTTTTTATTTTCACTTACTTAAATATGGTATATGTATTAGGGGAAAGTATTATGATCGTGAAAAATTTTGACTTTATTTTTCTACGAAAATACTCGTTTTGAAGTCTCCTGATTCCAAATAGCAGTTCCTCTGTGTTCCTGTATGTGTTAGCAGCCTAACTAATGTTCTCGCACTAACACGAACAATTCTCCGAAACTAAAATTACATATCCATGAGGCAGATATATTTCTGAAAAAACAAAACAAAAAACCAGGACACATTTTCAGCAAATAATAAACTACGGTCAAATACTGATACAGACTTATTGTTATTACAACAAAATTTTCCAATACTCTAAATTAAAATAAAAAAATATTTTGTAAGATAAAATATATTTATTTCCTCCTAATTATATTTATATGATCCTAATATATGTCTATATGTTTATTTATGGAACCAATTTTAAAATTGAATTAAATGTTCATTTAAATCAAGATCTTAGGCAGTTATCATGTTCTTTACTTCTATTTACTCATCGATACCAAGTGAGTATGGAATACTGAATTTAACCCCTTTAAATTTTTGGATATTAAATTTATGCGTGAAAACAAACGGATAAAAAGATATAGAGCAAAAAAAAATCGCGCATAACTCGAAAGGAAAAGATTTAATATTAAATAACCACCACATGACCACATGAAAAAAAATTAAATTCCTTATATAAAAAAATATTATTTCTAATGATTTACAGTATTGTATTTTTTTAAATTTATAATAATTAATAAAGTGTATCGAAAGAAGATAGTTATCCGTATGAAGTAGATTGAAGGAAGATAGACCGGGTGGCGGTCAATAAAGGTACAAAATAGTTGAGAAAATTATTTAATTTTAATAAACGTTTCGCCCCACTTTGCAGGGCTTCGTCAGGGTTCCTGATTGAAAAGAAGTTGAAGACTGAGCCAGTCTCAGTCAGATGCATAAAATTAGTCTTCCTATCATTAATAATGAAAATTAAAACGACTGAGAAATAATAATAAGTGTCAACTTTTATAATTATTAATTTCTTAAGCTAATTACTGATGTAATCATGTATACGGATTTTGTTGGACGTTATTATATCAGTTATTATTACACAATAGATGGATGGTGGTTTAAAAATTGAACCTGTTTAATTACCGATTATCTAAAGAATTATTAAATATTTTTCTAAGGCTCGCAGGGGAATATTCCTAAACAAATACAACATACATGAGGTAGTTATGAAGCTTAAATAGATAAGCATATAGTCAACAAATGAAGTTACGAACCATGTCGTGAGGAAGCATGACTTTATCTCAAATGTCACAAGTTGTCAGCGGTAACAAGTTATAACTTCAGCTTCCCGTACAACGAACCAGCTCGAGTTTCAGACAACGGTGGTTGAATCTGAATGAAAACTTATTCATTTATTATTAGCGTTGCTAGAACAAACCCCTAACTAGCCCCTGCAATGGCGGAGTTGCTCTATGTATTCATCATCCTAAGGGTTTGTTCTTCACCCTTTATTATTTTATCTTTATAATGTTTCTTAGATTTATAATTAACTGCATAGATGATCTATGCTCTCTCATAGCAATGAGATGCAATCTATGCAATCTCAAATATAATAACAAAAAGTAAGTAATGATATAAATTAAATGAATAAAATAGAGTTGTATTGATTTTCCAGTCTTATCATAATACCCGGACTTATCATAATAAATACAATTTTTTTTAAAATATAACTGTTTAGAATTACCCAATGTTACTAATTATTTTGTTCTGTTCCATACGCTCGATGTCCCCATTGCATTAATCACAAAAAACAATTTTAATTCCAAATCATTTTAAAAATAGTTTGCTTATCTACATTTAGGTGTTTGTTTTTTTTTTACTTTTTCGACCAGTATATTTTTATATTGGTATATAACTATTTTATCTGGAGAGTTTTGTAAAGGTTCTGAAATTTTCCCCATTGATGTTTTGGAAATGTTCACTATAAATATCAAGTTTCTGACTTCAATTTTCTCTTTAAATTCTCAAAAAATATATGTATATTTCTTTTTAATTCGCATAGGATGAAAACCTTGCATTTCTATAGTAACGTCAACCATTTATAAATTAAGTAATATATGTTGTCATAACTTGAAAACAATGTATTGTTTTATGTATATTTTTGATCTTAGTTAAATTGGAGTTTTACAGGCGTGTAGAGAAACTATCCATTGGTTTTACTCTAATGACATTTTACATTAACACGTCTCGTGGCCATCTTCTTTTCAGGCGCCTCTGAGGATTGTTAGGAACGGAAGGGGATGCAGGTTAGAAACTAAGGGGTTTGAGTGGTTAGGGAGTTTATAATGGAAGAAGTTATATCTGTTTCGGGCTAGATCGATTACATAGGGAAAATTAAGGTCTTTATGTATGATTTTATTTGTGACAAAGTAAGGAGCATTGAGGATTTTACGAAGTATTTTGGATTGTAAGGATTGGATACGAGAGGAATTCGACGGGTTAGTGGAGCCACAAAGCTCAACTCTATATAACAGTCATGTAAATCAGTCTTTTGTTATGAGTTGGAAGCTTAGACCGTTTGTCTAGTAAGTGCTATAATAGTCGAAATCGACGTGCAGTTTCCTGTCTTTTCAGTCTTGTGTGAGAAATCGTTTGTCCAGATGTAGTCCAAGGTAGCGGATCTGTTCGACAGAGGTAAGAGTAACATTATTAAATGAAACTATAGGGCAGTCGGTAGGTTTACGACGAAGGGTAAAGATGATTTGATGGGATTTCTTGGAATTTGTCTTAATCCTCCAATTACACCATTCTTCGAGGGCTGTGATATGGGGTTTTATGTATATAAATATATAAACCGTGTATCGATGTAAACAATTTTGTTCTAAACTAAAAGTTTACGTAAGATCTCAATACTAATAATCTATTTGTTTGCCCGCTCCATTTTGAAGTTATTATGATCTAATTTATAGCTAATATCACGTTCCAATTAAGGTATTTTAATGAAATATGGTTTACATGTATTTGTGGACATTGATGAACACATATTTACAAACTAGAAGAATAGCTGATTGAATCATACATTAAATCTGTCTGTATAGATGTCTATCTGAAACTCGTTTTCACTACTCTCTTTTACTTCGTTTCACGAGACTCACTGGTAAACACGGTCGTTTTGCTCTTTTAATTTAAAAAAAAAAACGATTATTATAAAATGAATGAAAGTATACAGAAATGGTTTGGAAATTACAAAATCACAACACTGTGTATTTACTACAGAAATCTTTACTATTCGATGGGAGTTTTTGTTAATTTCTTGTCTCAGTTTTAGGATTTCTTCATTATCTTATCAAGTTTCCCTATATCATTGAACCATACTCGTGTACCACTATTTCACTAATCCTACGGATTTGAGGAGTTTATTGTCTGTCATAAATGCACTTCGCACGTTCTGTATCTCAATATTTTTATGATATTTAGATTTGGTTGTGTGCCATTTTAATATGAAACTACAGTAAAACATGCGTTTCTTAAAAAATTGCGGTGGAATAAGTTTATTTTCCGTAATTGCTAATAAACTTTCATGTCCTCTCAGAGGGAGCAACAGAGTGCAAGGGTATAAATATTCATCGATTTCTGGACTAATTTCACTCTGCATTTTTACCATTAAAAAAATTATAAATTAAAAACATTTTGGCAAGGTTCCGAGTTAGATGTCTGAAGAAATATGGTCATAATATGTTTATTTGAATTTTGTTTAAAAATTCTACTAAATAGGCAAATTAACTCACTATACATTATGCTTGTGGAGATGTTATAAAACTACATAATAGTGTTGTGTTATAAAAAAAGCTCTCTATTTTTAGTTATGGTCCATCAAATTAGAAAATACTAGTAAAGAATATTCCAGAGTAAATAAAAATGAAATACTCACCTCTAATATTTATTATCTAATATTCCTTCGGACTGCTTGGTAAAAATACTGCTTATGTTTCCAACCAGAAATTATGCAACAAATTTCGAGAAAACCTCTTTGTTTAGAGTACTGTGTTTGTTCATCAAAATACTGAAAATAAATTTATTATTTTATAAGATTTAAAATCCTAAAAAAAATTTCTTTGTTAACTGAAGGTCGATAACTTCAGATTTCCGTTTATTGTACGTTATACATTGTTGTCAAAGTCATAATAATAATAAATATCCAGTCTCTGGTTTTTCCCTCTATTCGAGGAATCATCCTGGACTCTGTTTCATAATAAAATACAAACTAATACTATTAATCTTGTAGTTTGTATTTGGAACGATTTCACTGACTTATTCAATTCTGCCAGATATTTTTTTTTACTTTTAAAATCATGTAATATCACTAATAGCCATCCCTATCATGAAACTAAATGTATTAGTGCTTGTATTTTATAGTTTGTGTAGTTGTATTTATGGACTAATACTATTGGTTGTCATTACGAAACAGGCCCCTGGCGTTTAAGCGTGAATTCTGATGCTTTCCAGTATAACCGTTTGCCAAAAACCTTAATTTACTTTTTTCAGGTTGCTTCAAAGTTGCCCAAAAACCATCATGGGTTGCGCTGGTACTTATTTTTTAATTTTAATATGTAATTAAATTACTGTTTTTTTGTTTGTTTTTTTGTCATAAAAACAGAATTTAAATATGAGATAGTAATATTTCCTCCGTCTCTCTCTTTATTTAATTCATAGCTTTTACATAAATAGCTTTTGCTTACTACCACTTGATAATTCGAAAGGAAGACAGTTTAATACTAAGCAGGTAGTCAAAGGTTTAGTGTTCAGCCACTTGGAACTTATTCAATGGACACAACTTCCTTGTTCGTATAACATGAAAGGGCTAAAAGAGATCAAAAGACGATCTAGCCAAGGAAATATAGACTAATCTCAACAAAATTTATATCTTTCCATCTTCAAATCACATCGAACTTCTTTACAAAAAAAAGTATTCGATCTACTATTCCTTCCAATTTCAAAATTTAGATGTTATCCCCCCTAATATGCTATTATAATAATATAAAATGTTTTTTAGATTTAGAGATTTCTGAGGTACCATTTAAGTAGAAGCAATTTATTTACTCTAGTTCAACTGCAACGCTCCTTGAAAATAAAAGAACACAGACAAAAGATGTTTCAGTTCGTAAATATTCCATGAATGTGAATATGTACCGTGATTTGAGCCTCCTCATTTTCACGCGATACGTGTATTTATAAAAATTAATCCACTTTCTGACAGAGGGAACCAGCAGGCTGAAGATGATGTATGTATGGCCTAAATCCCAGTTTGTACTCTACGTGGATGCCTTCTACGAGTATATCAAATGAATCTGCCTCATTAATGACTAGAGCTGAGCCTTATAAATGGTTCCTATCTGCCTCCAGTTGCATCTTATACTCCCTAGAACGATATTGTATCTGATGAGGAAAAAAAAAAGAAATATTGACTAAATCAAATACTTGTATCTAGGCATAAGCTAATTTAATGTCAGAAAATCTTTCTTACCACTCGTTTGTATAGTTAGAGAATATTTTCTAATTTTGGAAATATATTAAAAAGATAGATAATTATTACGTATATTATTTGCTTTGTTAATAAGAACCATAAAAATATAATTAAGACGAAAATTTAGATTTGAAGAGAATTTGTTGTGTAGATTTTCTTAAGTCATCATTCCAGGCCTATGTTTGGTAGAATTTCTGAAAATTTGCTCTCATATGTTTCTGGGGTGCTCATTATGAATTTCAAATGTGTACGAACAATTTTTCCAGAAAACATTAAAAAAAAATCCCTAAAAAATACATTTATTTTCGGGTTTTCTATCATAGCATGAAAACACATTGGCATGATTTAGGAGCTCATTTTCGTTTTCGTTAGTCTAATGGGGTTGTGGCCATGAAGAGACCTCCATGTAAGAATTTAAGAATTTACAGAAGTCTTTAAAATTTCCTCATTAGTAGTTTTTTTCTGATTACGTAAAACAACTTTGTAACCTCAAAAATGTTTTTGGGGTTTATAAAAATATATAATATATAATTTAATATTTTATTTTCTTCTAATAGCTTGAAACATATATATATGTGCGTATGCTAATTTTATAATAAATTAAAGAGGAAAAACATATAGCTAGAAGCGATGGCGATGAAGGAGGGTATACGGGAAGAACGTAGCCCTGAAGACTTTTCTGCGACCCAGGTACAAGAAGGTGAAGATAGCTCGATTGGTCGTAGACAACCTGTATGCGTGGGACTCCAACAACGATGGATACCTGCGGTCCAGATATGTATTAAAGTGAGACTGGAACTAAAGACAATTTATTGTAAAATTAGATGGCCACGAGATCTGCAATGTAAAATGTCATTAGAGTGCTACCAATGGGTAGTTTCCCTGCAAGCCTGTAAAACTCCATTTTTACTCACATAAAATTTACTAAATGTATTATAATGTTCAGTTGTAAATAGCAATATACAAATAAAATAAATAAAAAAATATTATATTATAGAAAAAAATTATTTTTTTTAAATGCAGTATATCTAAATATATTATGGATGTATTGTATCTAAAAGTTTTCTAAATAATAAGGCATCTAGCTATCTGTGGGGGGACATAAATATACCAATACCGATTTTGGAACATTTCAGCCCAGGACTCGTGTGTGGCCCTACTTTTAAGAAAGGGCGTTATTAATCCAAATGAAGCTGAAACTTATAATTGATTAAAAAGTTGTGTTTTTTTTTTATAGAAAGATAAACTTCATATGAAGTTAAGAAATGTTTTATCTATATAAGTACATTGGCAGTATAGGACTCCAATGGGAGTCTTGGCCGAAAAAAGAAAAAAAAAAAGTACATTGAATTTACAATTGCGTAACTTTAAACTTTAATAATGAGTTTATGTTTAATTATTAATTAGTTATACCTCGGTTGTTTTTATTAACGATATTTCAGGGTGTCATATTCCTATGTGTACATGCTATACAATTCGCACTTATGAATTATTCTAACCTTTCCGACTGTTGAAATGGTATCACATTTAAGAAACATACTTCAATGATGAGATTCATTTCTTCTGCAGATAATGATATTCATAGAAGAAGATTGTAAGGGATGTTTTACAAGGCTGGAATTTGTAATTTTCCCGGATATTGGAAACTGGAGGTAATCTATATCCTTATTTTACTAGATTGAACTTTTCTGGAGTGGAAAATATGAAAATCCCTACTTATATACCCTATCCCGTCATATATGTCTGTGATAAGATTTATATATTGACCTATGTCAGAAGGTCTTTTCTTTTAACTTCCTCTCTTTGATTTTATTTAAACAACATATCCCACATTCAATATTTCGTTTTTGGATAAAAATTTTTTTTTTTTTATAAAAACTCTCTCAAGATGTACTCAGCTATTAAAATAATTATAATATTGAATTATAATTATTACTATAATTCCTACAAACCTATACAACAAAAGTAAAGATTAAACAAATTTATCTGTGATATTAAAATTCAATTTCGGATTAAATGATTCAATTTTTTTTTCTAAACTCCACATAATTATTATTGTAGAATATAAATTAAGAAGCATAAATTATTTAGATATTACTATACCCTTATTTTTATCGTGTTCTTGAATCATCTTGTTTAATTCTCATTATTATATAAATTCACCAATTATAAATTTTCTCCATTATTATTCGCTTCAGAGTCCTTTCAGTTTTTTTTTATTTTTTTAAGAATTACTATTTTTTTTTACTTTATTTTCATTTTAGTATTGTTGAATTATTAGTTTTATCATTACAGAACAATTAATATTTTACTGATCTGGCTTATAAATTTTATTAGGCTCCATAACACCTTAATAGTTAAAATTGTAGTTAATAAATTTCACTTTTTGTGTTATTTTGTCTCTGACCGGTAGATGTTGTCATCGGGTCAAACCATACTTGATGTAATTTTCAAAATTAATAAAAAAAGATATTATATAGATATACCAGATATTTTCATTGCAAATTAGAATAAATTTACCATCAAAATTGAAGTAGTTTCATTCTAATGTTCTATAAATTTAAGTACTAATGCCTTTGAAATTAATATCACTGAATAGTAGCACATCTGTTATTTATATAGTCATTTTTTTATTCGCCTCTATAGTACTGTAGACTGTAGTTACTTTTTGACAACCCTACTTGCTTTGAGGTAGTCTCTATAGGTACCATAGTAGAAAAAGAAACCCCTGTCTACAGCAATATCTTCGAAACAAGACCTTTTCAAAATGTAACCAAAACATTTTTTTCTTCAGATGTGCCACAATTCAAAAGTATGAATTTATATTTTCTAAAAATTTATTTTGTGCAGTTTTTCAAATCCTTTTTTTTGTGCTCTTATAACTGATTTACTTATCAAACAGTATAACTACACAACTACTATAACTGTTCATTTCCACTAACACTAACCTTAATGTAATAAAGTTTATTACACTTAGCTCCTCCAAATGATGTAATCTTCTTAAGTGAATGCATTAGCTTATGTTGAAATCTATAAAAATTCAAATTGTGTTACTCATAGAATCTGGGAGCTCAGTAAGTGTTTTTAAAAATTTCCAACAATAAAGATTTTTCAAATTTTTAATAAAAAAGAAGTTGTTTTTCATTCTACCCCCCTCTCCTCGAAGATTGAAACGGGACTTTCGTCCATTCTGGCAAGAGAGCCTGTCCACTTCATTTTAAGTGGTTCTAGCGCTTTCACTAGGTCTCCACTGACCTTAAATACAAGTGACGTAGCTGGGAGAGAAGTGGTGGGAATTCTTGGAGCCCTGTTTTACCATATGAAAGCTTGGTTGATAACACTCTATTTTTTCCTCTAAGAGAAGGCGGAATAATAGAAGTAGCTGGAAGTGCTGCTAACAATGTATCGAGTCCTTTAGTCGTAATATAATAATTTTATAATGTATTATAAAACTTTATTTTACTACATTTATGTCACTCGTATACACATTACATTCCTGTAATATAATACTGCAATAACAATATGTTATATATTACTGACCAACTATTTATATAACTTCCCTTAGCTTTTTGATTTTTATTTTACCATCTCCTGAATAGCATGACCTGGTGACATGAGATGTGCTAATTAACAACTAAGAACTGAGAATTGATTACTTAATTGTCTAGGTAGTTATTAACAGCAATTCAAAAAAGACTAAATAAGGTTTGATTCTCTCTGTACTAACCAAAATCCTGAATTATTATTAACTGTATATAATTTTTTTTAAATTTTAATAAAGTGTTTCATCCCATTACTGATCCGACATTAGCCATAGTATGAATTAATAACAACATTCAATGACAGCGCTTGAAGGGTCACGAAATTGGGCAGCTGAAGTTGGGTAGGCGGTTCCTAACGACCCAGTTATCTCCATGTCAGTATCATTGAATAATGCATAAGCTGCCCACTTCTTTTCTCCCATGATCCCTTTGTTTAACCAGCCGGAATCGCACTGTTCCTCGTTTTACTTTCCCTTTCTTTTCTTTTTTTTTTGGTTTTATTTTCAATCACAAATCCTTGCTGTTTATTCTATGTGGCGGCTTAGATAAATATTATCGATCTATAGGCCCGTTGAGGGGAATCGTTTTAGTCCCTTAAGCACTGAAGGAATTGTAAAAGTATTGGCTACTCTAAATCAAGACCAGAACCTCCTCTAATCCCGAGAGCTGCAGAGTCAGCAAGAAAAGGAGGTAACCTACTTAAAGTCAGCAGTAATATTCTTTGTTCCAATAAAGATATAAAAAAAAAACAAAAAGATGCACACAATCGTAATAGTAAAAAATAAATATTTATATTACATAATTATACATCATATTGTGTGATTTATATAATATTTATCTGAAAAATATTGGTATATTTCCCTCATTATTTTGATAATTGCGTTTCCTAAGTCAAAAAATCGAAATAATTATATATATCTTTTCAGTTTAAATATTAACCTGATCAAATTATTTTAAATATTAAAAAGCAATGATATATTTAATAAAAATACTAAAAAATTGTAATCATTGATGGTTTTTATTTTCAAAATGAGGAAATTTTGATTTCTCTGGCTACTGGAGAGAACACTCAGTAATAAAGGGTGACGATAACCAAAATCTTCATTTTTTTTACTTATACTATAATGCTTGGATGAAAATAGAATATTTTTTATCTCAATCGAAATAGTTACATATTATTTGATTCTTACTAAATAACTATGAAACTCAATTTATTCACTCATTTTATTGTTCTTCTGTTAAATCGATAAAGTTTGCTACAATTTTAGACCAAAATAGTCTATGTTCATTATTTTTGATAGTCCTCTTCAAAAATATCATCTCATAATTTATGATGAATCGTCATATATATTCGTTCTACGAAAACAACCAGGTTGAATGATTTTGAACTAAATTTTGTTATTATAATTTCAAGCCATAACAGAATGTCAAATGGTCTACTAAAAACTTGAATTTGAACTGAGAAACTGAGAACAGAGAATGTGTTAAACAAAGGAAGATGGTCGGGTGATGTCAAAAAAGAGCTAAATAGTTTTGTTGATAAATAATAAATAATTTTGTGTTATTTGAGTGTACCCGAACCATATTCAATTTAAAAAATACAGTTATTTACTTTTAATTGAATTTAAATTTTTTTAAATTGAAAATATTGTAATTTAGATTTTTAAAAAAAGCTAACTAAGTAATAATTACTTCATTCTTTATTGAAAAATAAAATGTACATGAAATAAATAAATTCTTCGTATTTTGCGCACCAACTTTGCAATTTAACAAAAAAAATATTAGAACTTGAACAATTTATTTTTTCTAAAATTTCTCTCAAATTCTTCTTCTCGGTGAATATTCATTTAAATTAAAAGCTCTCTTAACAGCTGGGGTTAAAACAATTTCAAGGAGACAACATATAAAAATGTTTGTTTTTATATTAATTACATTGTTTCCGTAACGTCATACTGATATTTTTGGCTATACCTTAATATTGATACCATGTTATTTAAAATGAAGATGCAAAAATGGAGGACATGATTTCCCATATGAAATCATGAGGTTTTTATAGTGCATGAATATGGGACAGTGGTCCCGAAACGTTGTACAATGTTAATGAATAAATAAATAATAATTTATTGAAAATGATGGAAGTAATAAACCTCAAAAAATTATAAGAAAAAATAAATTTTCTGAAAATAAAAGTTGAGAGTATATTTGGATAAAAATGGTGTGTTTTCATTATTATTCGATGTATGAAATCAAAATTTTAAGAGTTAAAATATAAATATAATATTTATTTTTTTTAACCTGTGTTTTCAACAGTGGTTTGGAGACTAAGAGTTCATTTAAAGGGCTAAAATTAATGCTCATTCAATTTATTTCGAATTCAGTCTGCCTGATTTTTCTTGTAGAACGAACATCTTTGACCATATTTTACAAAATAAAGTGTACATAGGAATATTATTTTTGTTAGTGTATTTTGAAAACTAATGGTGGCACAGAGCTCATTTTGTTTCCAAATTCATTTTCAACAAATATTATCGACCATATAAAGAAAATGTCAATCTATTGTGCAAGGAACATAGTTCTGGAGTAATTTTAAAAAAATGAACCAGTTTCACTTAAATTCCAAAAAATGTTTCTAGTTTCTACAAATGTAATGTTTATTATTAACGAATGTCGACTTTGGTTATCATTCGATGAATAGAAAATTCAATTTTAATAATTTAAACACACAAAAAAAATACTTTTTAATCTTTGTCATCAACAGTTAGTGTACAAGGAGTTTCATCATCATCATTTACCAGATTAAATTATTCATTTGTTCATATTTTTAGATTAAATTGAATTAATTTTACTATCACCCTTAGTTGCATAAGGAAAACAGATACCGTTCGCTCTATGCTATAAGCATTCAGCCGTTCAGTTCCGAACCACCGTCCATTACTTGGATTATATAAAGCAAATCGGTGTTTGGTTCAGACTCGGTGGTTAACCACTGCAGTGGTTGCAGAGAGCAAAGATGTTGTAAATTTGCACCGATAGCAGGTAGTGCTCGTAAATGGACACTTTCAAGTTTGGATTCCCGTTTGGAGTTAGAGTGTGGAGCTGGGCTCGAAGTTAATTCAATTAGTCTCCAACTGAGGAGCGCACTCTGCCCACCAACTCTTGATATGAAACTCCTTTCTACTCACAACAATAAAGTACAATCCCTTCCTACGATTACTAGTTTGCTAACTCATCTATATCAGTTAACTTAAAACGTCATAATATTACCTATATTTCTGGGTATTTGTAATCTATTAGATAGAAATTATTGATTCACTTTACTTCCACATAAAGCCACAAAATTAATTAAATGCTAATAAGACCGGATCAAACCCATCATCATTTCATTAACATAGTCAACAATAATAATAATAATATATCGTTTCTATTTATATTTAATCACTATATTCAAGTAGGTTTCTGTTCGGTAGGGAATCCAATTTTTAATGTAATCGTAGGTTCTACTAGCTCTTTAATTGAAATATTGAAAATTCAATTCTATAAACGAATCAAACTATTCCACAAAAGAAAAATATATATGTAATTATTAATAGTATATATAATTCTGGCAATGGTCAGATTCTCCACTCAAGTTGAGTGTTTGCGGATTTAGCGCACTTGCTCAGCCTCCACTGGCTCGTTACCAGTTATGCGGCGAGAGGGATGCGCTGGGATCTCTTGAGCTCTGGTCTACCCCTCACACGTGGGGGAT
>NW_027112807.1:620832-628765 GCF_000696795.3 Halyomorpha halys
TATTATAAACTTTAAAAAAACAACATAATGTCTTTTTTAACAAAAAAAAAGAAAGTATTATTTTATGGTCCATAATAAACAATTGACGTCTAGTTAACTAAAAAGGAATAATGTCTATCTGACCTTTAGTTAAGTAATGAAGGTCCTGTAGATTATTCCCGTAGAAGAATGACGGTAACGCAGTTGTAAATCGCAGTCCTCTCGTAATGGTACAAGAGCCGGAAAGAAAAAAATGCAGTTAGCTCGCCCCAATTTTTTATTACATTAATAAAACCTATTTATAATTACAAGTCAAAATTGAGGAGTCTGCCAAGTATGGGTAGGGGGAATAAAAAAAATATCTTTCATTTGGAGCTCTATATCTTTAAAACTACAAACAATACTAGAAAACCTAAGATAACATTATTTAAAGTAGAGTAAATTTGCTGAAGTATTAGCCCTAATAGAGCTATTTACGTTCAATGGTTCTCGAGTTATAGCTTTTTAATAAGCAACATTTCGTATAAATTTACAGAAAGATTAGTAGTTAGTGAATTTACTTTGAGAAATCTATATCTCAAGAACAACTCAACTTACAAATATATATTAGCACTCAGATTAAAGCTAGTTTCGTGTACTATAGTAGTTCATAAAGTTTATCTTCGTACGAGTAGTAGTTTTTATGTTATTTGCTAAAATATACTAATTTATGTTTGGACAATGAGTTTGATTTATGAAAAACATTATTTCAGAAACCATAAGAGGTACAGTATGTATGTCTTCCAGCATTCAAATTAAAGCTAATTAAATGTACTATAAAGTAGTTTATGACATTTATCATCGTATGAGTCGTACTTTTTATGATATTTGACAAAATAAATTTTTAAAATGTTAATTTCTAGTTGTTTGGATAAAATGTTTGATTTTTGAAAAAAATATATCTCTAGAACCATAAGACGCACATATGTCTGCCAACACTAAAAAAAAAGAAAATTTAACTTAATATAGAGTAGATTATAACATGAATCTTCGTACAAGTAGCAGTTTTTATGATATTCACATATGAATATAAATTTGGCATATGAAAATTTGTCCGAATCGCTATAAATCAATGTATTTGAGCAAATATCATGAAAACCACAACTCATACGAATATAAAGTTTATAAACTACTTTATAGTACTCAAAACTAGCTTTAATTTGAGTGTTCATAGACAGGTGTACGTCTAATAATTTTTGATTCATAAATTCCTCAAAATAAATTCACTAACCACTGATTTTTCAGTACATGATGTGCAATATTATTTGAAATATTCATTTACGCTACTTTAATTGACGATCTCTTAGGTTTTTTTAGTGTTGTTGGTAGTTTTAATGATATAGAGCTCCAACTGAAAATTTAATCCTTTTTTCCGTTTTGAAACACCTGCCATTTTTAATTCCCCATACCTATACTTTGCAAACTCATCAATTTTGACTAGTAATTATACATAGCTTTCATTAAATTAATCAGAAATTGCTGTGAAAATACCGCCTTTTTTTTCTCCTCTTGGGCTCTTGTACTATAAGCAGACACTCTGCGATACAACATACAACGTGCGCTGGTAGTTGTTACGAGACTGACTGTTAAAACATGACGCTGCGTATAGTATTTTGTTATCAACACCAGCGGTATTAATTCCTTATTACAAACAGTCAGTTGAATATCCATAATTACAGAATAATATTTTACATTACATGTATGATGTAATATACATAATGTATAATTTATACAACTAAAAGGAATACATTGATTCCTTAATAATAGTGTTTAATATGTTTACAAAAAAAATTAAAATTTTCAATTAATGTAAATAAAAATAAAATCAAATAAATAAATATTTACGTGCATAAAGAGAGTATGTAAAATATTTCAGCTAAAAATTTATGTTTGGAGGGATTCTATGGTTCAATACATCGACACATTCTTATAAGTGATTTGGTATGTGTATTATCTGTATGTGACAATAGACACTGACACACAATATTGAAATTTAGATTCTGGATATAATTTAAAATACTTCTAGGAAAATGTGTATTTAGTAAAAATAGTAATTCCTTTAAAATAGAATGTGATTTTATTGTCTTTACTTACCTATCGCGTTCCGTAATTAGAGTAAAAAAAAAAGTGTAGATAATTTAACATACTGAAACCTCAGAACACTTTCAACTAAATGATTATGACAAGTACGGATTTAATTTATTTTACGCCAAAATATAATTCAAAAAAGCTATCTTCGTTGATTAAAGTAGCTAAAGACATTCACTAATTTTTTATTGATTAACTAAATTTACCTCTTGACGGTGGTAATGGACACTGAAGGGTTAATGAAATGAAAGGTAATAAGTATTACAGCTATAAATGTTCATTCATACTATAGATAGAGGACAAATTAATGAATAAAAAAAATAATATAGAAAGCTTGGAGTAACTATAGTAAATATTATTTTTTTAAAATATTTCCTACAATATGTAATACATCTATATTACTACTCTTATTTAAGCATTTTCAGCCTCCTTTTATTTTTCCTTCGATTTAATTATAAAATCCTTTCATGGTTTATATATACTTATTTGTCATTGCTAATAAAAATGTTTAATTAATTCTAACTTCTATATATAAAGTATGGTATTCATAAAGGAACTGAGGACCCCCAACCACTCAAATTTTACGGTATTTTTCTTATTTAAAGAAAGAACTTGGGGGAAATATTGGAAGAATTCGGAAATCTTTCTGAAACTTCTAACCGAGAAAACAGGAAACCAGTTTCTAAAGGAATAAGAAGAAAACAAGTTCTTTGAGAAAGAATATAACCGATATACTTGAGAACCTTGTGACTTAATGCTTGTTTATGTTTCTCTTCCCTTCCACAATGGATATTTCCCCCCTTTTGTATTTTCTCAGTTCCATCCAGTTTGTAAAGACGAACTGTTCTACCAGTGGAAGAATAACATTTCATGAACAGTGGAAGATACCGTCTATAAATAAGGGGAACTACATAAAGGGCCAATGCATGTCCCTTATCGAACAATAATATTTTTAGGTAATAAAGGAATAATATTATTCTAGTAGACAATATCATTCAGAAGTTATTGAAAAACTACACTTATTTCTTCTTTTTCATTGTTGACGAAATATTTTTTTTGTAAATCGTATTTAAATGATTTTAACATCATTAAATGTTAATGTATTCAATGGATTTATGGTTGTATATGACATTCACAACTCAAGTGAATATATTTGAATATTTGTAACTTTTAAAAATTAGTGTTAAAAATATTGAACATGCATTAATGGACGCTTAAATATTCATAACTAGCTGCTATTTATGTTTTATAATATAATAATAAACATTGAAATAAATATTTTATTTAATTGAATTACTATAGCGCTAAGCAAATGAGATTGTGAATTTGTCCTCTAATAGTTCGACAATTATACAATTCTAGATGGTATAAATTGTTTTATATCTGATATTTGAATTTTGCTGTAAAAACTATTCAAATTTATAATCAAACAAAAAATTGTTTGATGATATTGCAATATCGGATCTACTTTATCATGTGTATATATGTGCTTCGCGATGTTCCTTAATTGACAGAAGGGCACCACCAGCCTTCATTATTTCCTCCTTTAATGTGTCATAAAGCTGGTACCAAGAGTTGTCCGGAAACGTATTATCTTCACCTATGGCGACAGTTAGCTCTTCACGGTCAGTCCAGGCTTCCCTGAACTCAGTCCAGAGCTGCTTAGCTTCGTTCAATCTTACCTCGAAGACTTTGGCGTCAGCGTCGCTGAGGGTTGTGGTATCAATTTCGGAAATACCTTTTATGTGACGTTTTAAACCTCGCATCCGCCTCTCCAAGACAGCGGAGCGAGAAATGCTCTGTTCTGAAGTCATGATTTCAATTGCCAAGGCGAAGAGTCCCCAGAGCAGAAGAAGAGAGAGAAGGGGAAAAGAATCAAGAAACGAAAGGTCGAAGTGAAGGAATAAAATAGCAAGAAATTTGATAGCTAACTAATAAGAGAGCAATATACACATTGTGCCATGGGATAGAGCCGAATAGCCGAATAATTGAAAGGAAATATTGATGAAACGTCAGCAGAAGGACCAAGGTTGAGTGACGTCATCGAACGAAGAAGGTGATGTTCAAGTTGTCGCATCTAGAAGACCAAGATGGTTCTACCTCTTTGTAATGGCGTAGTGCGCTGTGGCATAGCTAATGGCTTGACCAGTAATCTTACAATATGATAGAAGCTCTTTTGTCTCTATTGGATCTCAATCGTGACACTTTTAGAAGGAATGTAGTTAATTAATGTGTATATTGCTGTACTATGCTGTGAAAAGAAATGAAACAAAACATATATGATTAAAGTGAATTAAAGGTACACAATTGTTTGTAACTTGTCTAACTTAAAGGCTATACTTTAATTAACAACTTGTTAATTAAACTTATAAATTATTGCTATTGAACTAATGAAATAAAATTGTGAGAAATAAAATGAGTGTTTTGTTAAGTTTATCCTTTATCACTGTGAAGTTAGGTTATAATGCATGTGAAATGAACAAAATTTATTTGAATTTACTTGAAATTGAATTAATTAACCTAGGACAAATTAATTAAACTTAAACTTTATTATTAAATTGAAAATTGGCTATAGATTGAAAGAATTCTTTAAAATTAGTTAGCTATCTGTGCATTAGGCATTTTACACTTTGAAAACTTACATAATGAAATAGAAATAGAACATATAGCTAATACATTTGAGAATTTTTTTCTTAAATTACTGAATTTAAGATTCATTAAATGTTATAGATTGTAAATCATGATAATGAAGAAATAAGGGTATTAATGAATCTTAATTTAACTGACATGGTATGAATATATGTTCTGCGCTATGTTATATGAAGTAATTTTCTTCCTATGTTAACATTGAAATATAAAACATGCAGTATGGATATAATTAAACATGTAAGTATGGAACATCATCAACCCAGCTGAAATGGCCTTTTTCTTAGTTCAGGTAAGAACAATAAATTATGTTTATACAATACTATTTCACTGAACTATACTTGAATTAATTGAACAATAAATCTGAACTTAATGAATGATTAGGTCTGGCATGGACTTTATGTGTGAACACTGATTTTGAAACTTAAAACACTATTAGAATTTAGAAATATCCGGCCAGGTATGGGACCATTATGTATGAACCTTATGTGTTAACACTAATTTTGAAGATTAAAACATTAGAATTTTATTAATCCGGCCCGGTACAGGACCATTATGTATGAAGCTTGCCTTCAACCGAATTGCCGGACACACTTCACTTTTGGTTGGGTTGGAGTGGACTGTATAATTGAAAATGAACATGATTAATTGAAAAATAAAATTCTATTGTTTAAGTTACAAATGATGTAGTGGGTGGCCGAAAGAGTACATTTATGTTTAGATGGTTGGTAAATTTTGAATAACGGCTATGAAAACTGTAGATCTAAAATTGAGGTGGTTGATGATGATTACTATGTGGTGATGAATGTTAATTATTGCCATGTGGAATTACTTCTTCTTTCCTCCCTCCGCATCTCTAAGCCTCTCTCCTCTCTGCTTCTGAGAACAACTCCAGGTGTTCTACTCACTCATGGTAGATTCCTGTTGAGAGACAAAAGAAAATAATGAACTGCTTCTCTGGCTGAAGACAAGATGGCTCTCTTCTCTCACCTTAGTCTGGAATGCTTCTCTCCACAGAGAGCACTGGAGGAGGTGAGTTTTGACTGTTGGCCACATGGGGCGCTAATCCTACACAGCCTTTCCGATTCAACCTTTCGGTTGCCGTAGGTTACCCGGAACAAGCGGGAATGGTTAGATGAATGGTAAGGCAATGTGCTGCAATTTTCATGAACCTGGGTTCGAATCCAGTTTTGACAGATCAATTTTCTGTTTCAATGTAGCCGTGATTCAGCTCTGTGGGTTAGGAAGACCTCCGGGGTCCACCCAGCCTCATAAATTAGGTTTTCTTAATTAGATAAAAATCTTGCGGTTCAGCTTGTTTCTGATCAAATCACCTTGTACAACCGTTGGTCTTGTAACAGTACTTTCTTACAAAGCACTGCACCTCTGACCCTTCATTGGTTGTAGCAGTACAAATTTAATTTTTTGCTGTTCTAAGTCGAGTTGAATATCTGGTCCATTGTCTGCTCCTAACTGGTATTCTCCGACTTCTAAACTGCGAATGCTTTCTGCTAGTTCTGTACCATATGTGTAAGTAGCGAATACTCTCTACTCCAGTGGTTCCCAAACGTTTTTGTCTCACCGCCCCCTTTCCAATAATAATATTACTTAGCGCCCCCTGGAAATTTTTAAAAATTTTAATCGGTTAATATGAAATATATATATGTATTAATGTTACTACCTTTTTCGTAAAATATAGTAAAGAAAGGTGTAAATTAGAGACATTGAACTTAGAAATTATAAAATTCCTTATTGAACTTATATCTATTCTGAGAACCTAATACAAAAAAAAAGTGAAATGAGAAGGATGAACTCGGTGTGCTACTACTAATTTAGTAATCCTCACAATAAAAAAGTATGTCTTCATCTTTATCTTTTGCTCTTGATAAATTTGGGAACTAGCTGAATTCACCTCGTCAAAAATGTCTATTGTAAAGAAGAAGTTTCTTCACAAATGCAGAAATGACATAGTTTGCTTTTATGAAAGTCACTTCATCTCCTTGAAGCGTCATTAAATTGAAGTCACTTCATTAAATTTTTTAAACAAGCCTGTCAAGTAAGTAATGCCACTTTTTGACTGATTTAAACTGGCTCGTCAGGCATCATTTTTATCTCTCAAGAACTCCAGCACCGAGTTAACGAGTTTACAAAACTTATTGTTTGGATGGTTACACAACCTATGAAGTTGGCAATGACCAATTATTAATATTTCGGATACATATTTAATTTAATTTCTAACTTCATAAGCAATAAATAAAACTCCTTCCTAACACTTTATGTCTCACTGTCCACATTGGAATCAGACAAGTGATGAAGCGGTTACTTGAAAGTCAAAATTAAATAAATGAATTTATATATAAGAGGAGAAGATGGTTGGGGGTGCGGTCAAAATAAAACACAAATAAGTTGAAGTAACTTATTTAATCGTGCTAACGTTTCGGCCATAATTTTAATCTTCATCAGGGCTAAGAACAGAACAAGACAACAACCAATGAATACAGAAATTAAAAAAGAAAATATAAACAGAATAACAACAGGTTTCTTTTATGTTTCATTCTCTTTTTTCCCCTATCTTTATTCCCCCTCCTCTTTTTACTATTATTCTCTCAATTTTCCTAACCTACGTTATTAGTTATGTTCACCATATATTATTATTGTTGTTTTCAATTCATTTCTTTTGTTAAACTTATCTTATATTTTGCTTCTGTATCTAATAATATGGTTACATATTTATTTGTTACATATATTTTCTTTCTCTCAATTTTATTTTTTCTTTCCATAATTTTAATTTTTAAACTATTAATAAACTAATATATTCACATTTCTTTGCATTATATATCTTCATTGTTATTTTATTTCCTTAATTATGTTATTTTACCTATTTATTCAATTACCTATGTATACTTTTTATTTTTATTTCAACACTTTATTTAATTAATTCCATTCTGTACAATTATTTACTTTATATCATTCTGTCTATATTTGTTTTTCTTTCGGTATTCATTGGTTGTTATCTTGTTCTGTTCTTAGCCCTGACGAAGGCTAGAAGTTCTGGGCGAAACGTTGGCACGATTAAATAACTTTAACTTATTTGTGTTTTATTTTGACCGCACCCCCCCCTCCAAACCATTTTCTCCTCTTATAAGTCATCCACGGTTAACTATCTCTCATGATTATGAAT
>NW_027112807.1:628873-637044 GCF_000696795.3 Halyomorpha halys
CCAAAGATATTGTAGAACCCCGAAATACTCGACTGGTAGTTGTTAAAATAAAAATTCGAAGCTATACATATTTTTTTTTAATTTTTAATATATGCTATCAATAAATACACTATATATCCCTAGGATGCAATAATCCTTTCTATTTTGCAAGATATATTTCTTCCGAATGACTAGCTCCTTGGATGTACCCTTCCTTACTTGAGTTCCCTCGTGTTATTGGTGTCACTCATCCAGAATAATCTTCTTTCTTCAGCTTAACCACCCGTGTTCTCCACAATGCGCCTTTTACTGTCGGACTATCTACCACCTACTTTTCCTCGTTGGACGGTTCATTAAAAAAATATTAAATTCTTTTATTATATTTATTATTATTATAGGGAATTTCGGCAGCCTTTAATTGGATTAACACATTAAAATAAATTTTAAAGATTAAAATACAAAATTCTTTAAAATATTTAACTTTTTTTAACATACTTAATAAACAATAAAAAAATGGAGGTTAATTAAAAAAAAAACCATCGAACTAAGATAGACCTTATTAGGATTGCATATAATAATATTACTGAATAACTCAGGTGCATTGTTTGAATCTAATGCATTTAAATTTAAATTAAACTCCAATTCGTTAAAAATTCCTTTTTTTTCAATTTAATATTGAACTTTTGTTACAATAATATAATCTAATACACAAAAGAGCAACAAATAAAGAGATAGAAGTACTCAATTGTACCATACGTACATGAAAAATAATAATCATAAAAATT
Organism: Halyomorpha halys; assembly: GCF_000696795.3. Taxonomy (NCBI): domain Eukaryota; kingdom Metazoa; phylum Arthropoda; class Insecta; order Hemiptera; family Pentatomidae; genus Halyomorpha; species Halyomorpha halys. The sequence goes on from NW_027112807.1 coordinate 629,638, forward strand.
CAATAAAATAATGAAGTATAATGTGGATAAAAATAAAATAATTAATCCACGTCGTAAATAAACATAGGTGGATAAATTGGTTAAATGATTGCAAAATAATAAAATAATTAAGGTAAATAATAAAAATCAATTATTAATACTGATCAAAGTTTTGAGATTTCATTTAGTAGATAAACATAAAATTTTTACATGCAAAAGCGAACGATGTTTTCATAAACATGTATCTATTTTTGTTTTATATTACAACAACTTATGTCCTAAAAATACAATAAAATAAATATAAACTTAAATGGATAAAAATAAAATAACATAGACACACCGTAAAAAAAATAAACAAATGGGTTAAATAATAGCAAATAATCAAAATTATTTTTTAATACTGATCAAAATTGATTAAGAAAAGAACCACAATTATGTGCCTTAGATTAACAACAAACAATCTCCATTTTTTGTGGTTTTGAGATTCCACATACTAGATTTATCTACTAGATAAACATAAAACATTTGCATGCAAAAGAAAACAATGTTTTCAAAAAACTGTAACTATTATTGTTTTATAGTGCAACAAAATATTCCCTAAAAATAGGATAAAATAAATCAATAATAAAAAAGGATAACTAAAATGGATAAAAATTAAATAATATATACACATCGTATATAAACATAGATGAATAAATGAGTTAAATAACAGTAAAATAAGCAAACAGATAAGATCAATAATTAAAATCAATTTTAATATACTATAATCCATCATCATCATCATAATCATTTTATCCCCTTTACCGCTTGCACAGTGTGGGGTTAAATTTGCAGAGTCTGGACCAGATATATACTATAATTACTAACTAAAATAGTTACCAGAAAACATAGAACTAACTAACTAGAAAACATAGAAAAAAAATTCTGAGGCTTGGAACAAGAACAACCAATCTTCATTTTTAGAGGTTTCTGAATTTCATATAGTAAATAAATACAAGCTTTTAAATGCATAAGCAAACAATATTTTTTTTAACCTGTAACTATTGTTGTTTAAAATTAAACAATTAATGTACATCTTCGATTCTGATGATTTTTAATTTGTTTTTCCATGATAATGTTTCTTAAGAACTGGATATGGATCATTAGTTGTTCTTGTTGCAACCCTTACGTTTGAACACACAATCAATTTATTTGTAAATACTTTTTTTACAAAACTTTTATTCTAATATTATTTAGTTACCATATACTGTTTATTTCTACAATCAATTCTTCATGACCGCTTCTTTTCTTTCCGACAGAGCTGAGCGAACTCATCAATAAAACAAATACGTGCAGGAGTCCCTCATGGGTCTATTCTGGCTCCACTTCTGTACCTAATAATCACATACATACGACTTACCGACAGACGACAACATACTAACAACATATTCCGACGGCATTGCTATCATCACTAGAAACACAAACCTTTTACACGCCACACTAACACTACAATATAGTCTAAATAATATACCTGGTGAACACAATGGAAAATTAAGATTGTCCACAAGTCACAACATATCACATTTACTCTGCGGCACAAAACATGCCATTTAGTTTACATAGGTCAGGCCCTGCCACAATCGCAACCTACACCCCATTATCCTCAACCCCAATGCCAACATCCTCATGCCTCTGTTCCTCAAACCTCATCCATTTCCCAAAAGCCTAATCATCAGATACCCTCTTTTACAAACCTCCTCACCTCTTTCCTATCCGAATTTAGATCTCTTATCACTCCATTCATCTCCTTACTTATAAATCTAGTATCCAATCTTTCCAATTCCTCCGCCAAGAAACCCTTAAATGGCACCATTTAAGTCCCTTTCTATTCTCCTTTGGAATGCGAATGGGCCTATCTCCCGATTCTCCGACATACTATCCAACCGATCCTAACCGTAACCCTGACCTCCTGGACTTCTTTATACACAAAGACTTAGGCTCTCTAAACACTTCCCTTTCACGCCTCGATAACCTATCCTCAGACCATAGTCCGCTAATCCTAACCATTTCCATATTCCCAATTCCTTTATTACCTCCGCCCTCATTCATAAGGGGCCCATTAAACTGGAATTTCTTTCACTAAAAACTAACAGAGCAAATTGTTCTCAAAGTTTCCCGGAAAATCTAGACGACGCAGTCCATTCCTTCTCAACCGTTATACAACAAGCTGGCTGTCTGCTCTGCCTCCCTACCATATAATGTCCTAAATAAACCCAAGACAAATTCTTTACCACAACATCTCAAGAGCCTCATCCAGATTAAGCGCCATTACAGAACATTATGGCAACGCATTATGGACCCGCTAAAAAGCGCATATAAATATAATATAAGCTATTTTACTCATTCTTTTGAATATGCCCTGCATCCCAATTAAAGCAGATTTTGTAAACATTGTAAAAAGTTTCTGATACCATCAGTCAAATTGCTAATAACATAAACATTTCGACAATTTATAGAATAAATAACCTGTATAAACATGAATAATACTTATGTTATTATTTATAATTTACAAATTAATTTTTAAAATTAAGAACCAATTTCGTTCTATTCGGATCTACATCTGGATCTTGAGGAAACCTTACTTTTAAATTTTAGTCTTCATTCACCGATATTTTAGCTAATGAAATATCGAACTGAATCGGAAAGGAGGCTCCATTAAGAAATGAGATGGCTAAAGCACGGGAAAAATATTTTTTTTTAATAATTGAACTGCTTAATTTATCTAGATCACCCAAATCGTGATTATCCAGGCTAGATAAGCTCATTTACGAAAATTTTTACTTTGGAGAAAATTAAGAATATATTGTTATATTCAAAGAAAATAACTGCGTTCTCGTTATGACTTGTCACCAAAAGGATTTTTAGTCTAAAACTATTTACCACTGTGAAAGCAATAATAAAATTTAATTAAAAGTGAAATCTAATTTAAATACAATCAAAGTTGAAACTCAGAGAGGACCTTCAAAGAAGGTTCTGTATTGAGCAGTGTTTGTTTTTACATTTGGTCTTGGGCCCTCTACACTTTTGCCCTTATTCTCCTTTCCATATTATTCCTCTGGAGCATTTCCCCATGGACGGCAAACCTAATCCTGACTGACTCGTTACGAGAATTGCGCCCAATTTCGCTAACATCCAGTTTAGAGAGGGGTCTCTCATTTTATTTCTGTTCCCTAAAGGAGACCTTATCAAAATACCTTTATTTTAGGAATCCTTTGAGAAGATTACATTTTTATTTTCTCTCAGCATCAGAGAAGACGTGATTTCCTCAACCTGTATGATCAGTCTTTATACAAAATATATACATCAGGAAATCAGTGTATTGATGATAAAACCTTTGCCTTCAGATATAATTCTGAATCAGTGCGGAATGAAACTTTGATGTTATGTAGAGCTGAACTAATATAAACTTATGCAGCCGGTATGATCTCGCCTGATTGTTAACTATTGCTTAACACAACTGTTTTAGATCTAATGTCCGTTTCTTGTCCACATATGGCAATTCCCTGTTCATCGGGCAACTTGGTCTGTTAATGTAGAAGTTGTGTCGTTTCAGTTCTCCGACAAGCCGCTGTGAGATCAAGATATCTCGCTTGAGATATCCTATCCTGAAATTTTTCGTCGGTTAACTTTATGTTTCTTTAATGAAAACTCGTTGTGGCGATGTGGAAACAAGGAAAAGTTTTTTAATAACGCCGGTAATCATTTTGTTTGACAACTTTTCCATAGACAATTGAGTTTTTAATGTATTTTTAATGAAGTCACCTCGAAGAGCTTTCTTTCAGTAAGTAATTATAACTTTGAATCAACTTTGTGTGCATACGATACATTTTTTATTTTCATTTTTTTAAATTATTATAAGCGTAAGTTTTCTGGGTCAAAAAAAATTTACTGGAGCATTTTGATCATTGCATTTTGCTTAATAAATAAATCACTAGCCCAGATATGTTTTAATTACAAATCTCTTTACTTAAATGATTGTTATGCGCATACATAAATATATACATATGATGTTCGCTGAAACCCAACATCTAGTATAATCATATATTCGGGAGTGCTGTATTTTTTATTTGAGTTGATTTGAAATAAGTTGATTCTTAAAACACACGGAAAAATTACACATATGAATTCCTATATTATACATAGACCTATTCCTATTATTAATAAATGATAACTTAAGAGGTACAGTTTCTGTTTGAATCCTTAAACAAAAATTTTAACATTTGTACAAAGTATTTCACAATATGTTTTCATAAATCTACAGCTTATTTAATATGGTAATAGAAGATTCAATATGAGGTATCCTTTCAAATAATATAAAATATGTTACATATCGTGCTTTTTGAAAATTTTCAAAAAAAAAAAAAAATTATTGAATTAAAATATATTTTTAAATAGTATCATTTTTTATTCATTTTTTTCCTGAAATTAAAGGTCAATAGCGTGATTGAGAGAGAAGGGCTGGGATCTCTTAGATTATTAAGATATATAATAAGATATAACTAGAGATAGTTTTTGATGATTATCATATACTAATCGATTGGTTTTTTTTGTGTGTGTGTATAATAAAAACACAGGATTGTTTATTGTACTGAATGTGTTTTAGACCTTCCAATCAGAAAAAAAAATTCTCAAACATTTTATTTTATATATTCGGTTCTAATTTGTTTACGTAGGTACAGTTCAAACCATTTCCTGAAGTTATTGCAATTTTTGTAACTATGAAAAAAAAACAAAAACCGCTTCCTATTTTGTGGAACAAAAAACAACGTTTCGTGGTTGTCATCCCATCATCAGGTATCTGATTAAAAAATCTTTTAAAATTGCATTTTGGGTCCTCCTTATTAGTCTTCTAATGCTAACTATAACATATTATTGTGAAAAATATAAATATTAATAATTAAAAATACCAACACGATATAAATAAGAAGATCTGAAATACCTCCCTAAAGCTAAACCTATTTCAGATCTCCACATTAATAATTGTTTTGTATCTTAAATTATTAATATTTATATTATTGACACCAATAGTTTATTGCTAGCATTAGAATGCTAATAAAAAGTACACAAATGCAATTTTAAAAGTTTTTTGGAGTCAGATAAAATTTTCGATGATAGCTGGGGTGACAACTCCGAAACGTTGTTATTGTTTCTTATAAAATAAAATAATTAAAACAAGGAAGAGTACCTTTTATTTATTAGATCTAATTATAAATGAAACTCTTCCAGTAGAAGATATACCTTCATGAAATATATATGAAAAAAGGGAGGGGGGGGTAAATGTTTCTTGATGGAGAAATAAAGTTGATCCTAGTCAAGAAGATGCCACTGATCTGAACGAAACGTATGAAGAGTAAAGGTCAGTCTTAACTGCATGAAATCGTATGAAATGTAGCTTCGTAAATATGTCAGTGACCAAGATTTAAAAAAAAAAAAAAGTTAACGACAATTTTTTCGTTTATAACCTTTTTTTTCATTAAAAGGCATTCATTCTAAATAATATTCATATGGGTTGAAAGAGGTGAAATTCAGCTTTTCGGTTGTTATATTTCCTTTAGATTTAGATAACATTGCAGGGAGTTATTAATTTACTTTGTAAACGCAGGATATCGAGTGTATAATTAAAATATTCCCAGGGTTTCGTTGCTGAGGATATTAATTATAATTTGCTGGTAGGGAGTGGACGTTATTTGAAATAACATTAAGTATGTTGAAAAAAGCTTAAACACAACTTCCATTCCTCTGATAGTTATAAAACAATTGATTATATGTTTGTTTTACCAGAAGGGTTAAAAATATGGATAGATAATTAAGTTAATTTTGACTTCTAATTGAAAGAGGGTTACATGAAATAATGGAAGATATTGGTGTTGAATTTTGTGATGTACTATTGGTGCTTCGATGAAAGACTTGAAGACTGGTCTCTCTGTTGTTCTTTCTTCCTTCATTCCGCCTCTGTCCCTCTTGCCTGAGTGGGGTGAAGATATACTCACTCATGTTGCATTGTAGAACAGTAGCAGAAATGTTGTTTCTGTTTCGAGAGTGTGCTTACTCCCCAACCTATACAGGCCAATATAGCTACAAACTGTATTCTTTCATATGTTGCCTCTGCATCTCAAATTCCCATTAAAAAATGCTTAAGGGGCCTTCCTCAAACATCGACTGAAAATAAATATGGTCCAAAAATTAAGCCCAACAATTTATAAATTTCCACTTAAATAGAAATTCATATTTAATAATTTTAAAAGACGCTGAAAACAAGTCCAACTCGATTTTTTTTATCTACTTTACTAGAAGAAACTTTGGGTTTTTATTATTTTGTATACACTTAAACTCATTTAATACAATAACGAATATTTTGTTCTTATTTTAAACAAAAAAACTTATCGATTGGTTTTATAATAACCATTAAATACACGAAGAACAGAGGTAAACCCCAGGGACATCTGTATAATATTTTTCTATCTAGAATAACCAACAAAAGTTTCATAGAAATCGGTGGTCCCACGTGCGTAGCCCCTCTTGTGAGCTCTCGTAAAAAGTTACTGTAACTCCTTCCCTAACCTTGAGGAGTATATCAGGTCTTCGTACACCACTATAATCTCTGAGGATCAGTTCATTATCTATAACAATTTTATAAATTCGTTATTGCCCAGCCCAACGACTTTATATGCATTAATTATAAAACCATAAGACTTTCATTCAGTACAAATCCCTCATATTTGTATTGGTAATATCGCCACAATTTAAATATTTCATACTAAATATCTTCAATTATAATTATTGAATATATTCAATTATATATGTTCAAATATTTTGCTATTATTATAATATGAAATACAGAAACATGCTATTTTTTTTTCTTGGGACAGAAAAGCGAACGAAAGTTCGTTTTTGTTCATTGCAGTTGGAGAGAGAATAAAGGAATATAATGTTTAAGCAATTGGTCCCTGGTTGATAATGCAAATACTGTATCGAATCAGTATTCGAAGAGCTGATAATGTCATCTATTGTAGGTTATTTACTTACCCCGAATACTGTTTGTGATTATCATTTTGATTCATCGTCGAATGTTATATTGAATATATCCCTACCATTACGAGTACTTGATAAATCCAAACAATGGTTGTTTCTATTTCTATATCTAAAAATATAATAATTTTCAGTTTTGAGTTTAAAAAAATCCAAGACAAGAAATTGGGAAAATTTTGAAAAAAAACATTTTTATTTTTCTGTTCCTCTAAAAATCCACATTTAGGGTTATTAAAATAGAAATAACGAATGCTAACTGTTTTCCCTCAAGAATACAACAGCAAAACAAAATATAACGAAGTTTTAATCATGTTCTTGCAATCAAGAGAGACTGGACTGTCTTCTTAATTCTTAATTCTT